>NW_009718160.1:0-39342 GCF_000703405.1 Apaloderma vittatum
GAGAGGACCCTGCGCGCAGCGGGGTGGCCTCCCTCCCTCTCCGCACCTCTCCGCTCTAGCTCGGGGTGCCAGAAGTCAGATGTGCTCTTTGACTCGTCTGCTGTTGGATAATCATTTGGGAAGGGGGGATTGGAAATATAAGAATAAGAATAAGGGTAAGGGTAAGAATAGAAATAAGAATAAGAATAAGAACAACAACAACAACAATTGCAATAACAACAATAACAATAGTAACGATAATAATCCCCATAACAATGTCCCTGTATTTCTCCGTCCCTTTCCCCGGCCGCCAGCAGAGGGATCTCCGCTTTGCTTTTTCCCTGCCGGCCGCTGCTGCCTCGTCGGCGGCAACATCTGCTGGGCTGGAGGAGACGGGGCACTTGAGCAGAAGCACAGATGCAGAAGTGACATCTGCTTGTGACAAAGAAGCGGGAATTAGATTAGCCGGGGAGGCCTTTCTGCGATTAAAAAAAAAAAAAAAAAGGAGAATGCTAGCTGTAGACTGTGTAAGCAAGGGAAGAGGATGTGAAAGGCAGAAATGTTCGTTGGGCAGCTGCTAGGGGAGCATGGGCAGCACAAGAGTCCTGGGAGCAGAAATAGCCTTAAGAGAAGGCTTTGCTTTTCCCTCCAGAAGCAGAAATGTGGCCGGGTCAAAGCTTTCCGTCATTATGAGCAGAGGACAGCCAGCAGCAGGGCGCCACAGCGACTCGAACACCGGCCGAGATGCCTTCCTGCAGCTCTCAACCACGCTCCTGGATCGGCTAGCCAAAGAGGCCCAGATCTGGACACTTCTTTCCTTTGTTCCCTGATGGAATAAAAATAGGGAGGTGTGTAAGCCAAAAGGTTAGGAGGCCTAGCTGTTGCTCGCCTTAGGAACTGTCCTATTTTAATCTTGTTAGGTTGGTTTTTTTAAAAAAACCAAACCATAGGTTTTGGCTTGGGCATGTTTGGTAAAGCAGGAACACATAGCAAAGGTGTGTTTATCTCTTCAGCTGCACCCATCAGTCTTTATCTGCACCATCCTACACTGCTTAGCAAGAAAAAGAGAACACACATTCCAAATGATATAGCCTTTGCCTTCTGTTTTGTAAGCTGTGTTTTTCCCAGTAGTACAAATATTGATATTGAATAACATAGAATGTCATAGAATATCAAGCCCTTTTTAAGAAAAAAATCCCAACATTTTTAATATCTAGGAGACTTGGTGTCCTTTGCAGAGCTGCACACAGGAGAAATAGTAGGACTGAATTATATTTCAAATTGAAAAAAAAAGTATGCTGTATTGCAAAACCGGCAAGTTACAGACTGTTATGTGCTGTACACCAGGGTAGATTTAGTAATGCCTCTTTATACGGTCTTGCCTCTAAGCTTGATGAAGTTGGTCAAAACCTACTGAACCTTTTAAAGACTATGATTTCAGCAGTGTGTAGATTAGGCCCTCAGTGTTGAATAGCCTGCGGGACTGCAGCTTGCCTGTGCAAGCTGATCCTTAACCTAGTTACAAAGGTATGGAGTGTGAGTGTGATGCCTTTGTCTGTAACAGGGCTGAAGAATGAGAAGAGTGGATGACAGAAATTGAGAGGCTTCTCATATGATGCAGAGCAGGATGCGGGGAGACAGAGTGCAGTGAAAACAGCTTAAAAGAGAACTAAGGAAATCCTATTGATAGAAAAAAATAAAAGTGTACTTTATGTGCTTATTATGACCAAAAAGTGCCAGTCCATCTATCTCCACAAAGTGCCAGTCCATTTATTTCCTTGCACATGCAGAAGCACAACAAAACACATTGATGACTCACACGTGAGGACTTGTGTTGTATATAGTTTCAAATGCATATTTGTGTTATTTAATGAAAACCATGCTGATGACTTAAACAAAAAAATCAAGGGTTTGTATTTGCCATTGTTTGGTATTTGCCATTGTTTGGTATTTGCATCATAAGGTGATGGTCTGGATACAAACTCCAGCTCTTTGGTGGCCTTGAAATTGCTGGTAGCATAAGAGATTTGCCAAGGGAAGGGTCCTTCTGTTTGTGCCCTGCTTCTTCTGTTCTTTCTCTAAGCAACAATCACTGGCCACTATCAGACCTATGGCCTGACCCAATTATGGCAATTTTATGTTTCTATGCCTGTTTGTGTCAATGAATCCTATGAGGCTGAATAAGACAGTAAGAAAGATGGAAAGGTACCTTCTTCCCACAGTGAAGGATAACGATGTACAAGTCAAGAGGTCACAGGAAAGTTAAAAAGGCCTCTTTTCTCAGAATAAGTAGCCAGTGACAGGGAGGCAGGGTTTGACAGTCCTGAATTCCTGTCTCTAAGGATGCACTGTGCCTTCAGGCAAGGTACTTCCAGCTCTGGCACAAGGGAATGGCCAGCAAAGAGAAACAGTGTTAAGCTGTTTAATCAAAGGTCTCCGTGTTGGCTCTGCTGAGGTATAGAGCAGCTCTCACATAAAGCTGCAATGTACTCTCAGTAGCAACAGGTCAGAGCAATGCTGCATGCCTTAGGGACTAATGGTAATTAGTCACTCTTAAGTGATGAACGAAAAAAACACCTAGCCAAATGGGCTGGGACCTTTTCCTTACTGAGTCAAATATAGAGAGTTTGCTCAGGTTAAAAATCAGAGCTCCATTCCCACTAACAATCACTTGGTACTTACCAGCTGTGGTTACTGGGTCCACAGCTCTTGGCTGGGCTTCCATCATTGTGGATCCAGCCTGTATTACATTGCTCTGTGACTTCTCTACTTGTTTGGTTTCTATCTAACTATATTAGTTCTGTAGGGAAACTTGTCTGTGTTTGCTCTGTTTTGTGTGCTTGATTTTTTTAAGTAGCACTCTAGTTTGCAAATGATTCTTGAGGGATGGTCTCAGGCCCCTATATTAAATTGATACAATACTGGCAGCTAGTAATTTTTAGCCCCTCAGTAAAAATTACTGAAATCAATCAATCAAATTACTACTAGTCAGCCCCAAGTGCTAACCTGGAAAGTACACCAACGCCTTCCTGCTCATCAATGACCTTTTCATTTTATTGCAGTCAAAATGAGTTTAGAGGGTCCTTCATTGAAACTCAAGTTCTGTAAGGTTCATCTTTTGCTAAAGGAGTGCCGGAAGGGTGTTGGTGGAACATTCAGGTTTCAATGGTCAAACAGAGTCCCTCTATCAGGATTTTAGAAAAGGGAGAGAAAATACCTGCAAGTGTTGACTGAAGAGGGAAAGCAGTACAGAAGTTTCCATCTGAGAAAAACAGGAGAAAGACCTGAACTTGTATGAAAAGCAGATGTGAACTACGTCTTTTTTATGCTGACCACACATCTTCCTTAAGCTGATTATGCTTGATGTGAAGGGGCCTTAAATTAAGGTTAAATTATCTGTTTACATTCATAGAGAATATGAATGGCTAATAGCTTCTGATGAAAACAAGACTGCAGTTTTTACTAAAACCTTTTATGGAATCCCTACTTGAATCTCTCTTGGAAAATGTGGGTTTATGTGTGTACTCTGGGACCTTGTGCTGTGCCATTACGTAAAATAATTGCCTGTATCCAGACAGGTGCTGAAAGAGTTGGCACTGGGTCAGTTTTTAAAAGTTTATTTGCAATCTATAAGAAGACTTTTCTTCCCCTAATGCATTTATAGGCATTGTTCTGGTTAATACTCATGTAAATAGCATATTAATTGAGTTTGCAGATTCTGTAATTGTACACTGAAATACACTGATATCTCCAAAAGTAAAGATAGTGATGTGTGAAACTAAGTAGATGGTAAGGCATACACTAATACGCATTGTGTTTGTAAACAGCCTATCCAGAGAACCAAACAGGAGATGATAGTGTTCTAACAAACTCACAGTGTAATTTAAATTACTTCAGATTGGCCATTAGAGTTTGTCCCTTACTGAATAGACTCTGGACCCCCAATGGGCTGGGGGAAGACGCAGATGCTGTACATATATAATGTAAAGGCATCTCCTTTCCTACTCCTTTTTTTACTTCCAATAATGGTTTAAAAGGGGCTGGAAGGAAGTTTTGAAGCCTGACAAGCCTGAAGTTCTCAGGGGTTTATTTTCCTGCAACATGGACTCCATCCAAAAGCAAGGGTAACTGCAGCAGGAGTGGGTAATTATCCCTGATTGCTGTGTAGATTCAAGGTGGTAACCACCAGGAAAAAATCAACTTAATGGTGTCAGCTGAAGCTCTTGGGTAATGTCAAAACCAGAGATTTAGTAGAAAGAAGTACATCAATGGTGTTGAGAAGATTAAAGGCTATTTGAGTATCATCATCATACATACCTATCTAGTGGGAGAGAAGAAATGGAGGGTAGGACCCATATGATTTTGGCAAAAATCATCAGAGCAAGAACTGTTTCATAATAAACTGTATCACATACATAATTCGGAGAGACTCAGGAGAAGGCTGTTATTCTAGCAGTTGTCCAGGTCCTGAGCAACCACACTGAGAATGGGAATGAGATTGTGAGGGACTCTTGCTCCTAAATTGCATAAGCACTTTTGCTACCCGTGCTTTGTGCTTAGGATACTGAATACAGCTCCAGCCAACAAACAGTAGCAGAAAGACATCATTGTATTAAAGAGATAAATGAAAGAGATTTGGGAAAGCAGTAAGATTAAAAATGCAGTTCTACCAGTAAAACCTAAATTCAATTTTTGGGACAGGGTGATCTACATTTTTTACCAACAGCTTTTCATAGAGAACAGCTGAATCCAGTTTCACTAGTGAAAATAGTCAGATATTGGTATGTATGTATTTCACTCAAAAAATCCCACATGTCAACAGATCACAGAAAAGTCATATTAGTATTGATGTGAAATCAAATGTTCATGCTTGGATCAATACTTTATAATAGTATTATGATGTTTGGGGAATATGAAATGCAAATTAGCAGTGATTGAAATAGCATTTTCATCTTATATTTTAAATAATGTATATTCTACATTTTGCACATCGTTACATCATATGCACACACATCCCACATCTACAAAGGTATATAATTTATACCTAAGAGTATATCATGAAGCATGAATTGTGCTACTGGGCAGCTGTGAGACTGTGAAAATTGTAGAGAAAATGATGAGGCCAGGAGGAATTTGCTTGAAGAAAGCCTTGTTAACTGCTGAATGAAGGTCTTTGTATTTGACCCAATGAGAAATTTTGGCAAAATAAAGCAATTATAATCCTGGACGAGCAAAATTTTTTGTTCCCCTGTATTATATAATATGCAGCCTTTGTATTACGTTGAGATACAAAACATATCTCTCGAGATTATTTCTCTATTTATGCCAATCCAAAAAATCATTTAATCATAATAACATAGTCTTTTTATACTATTAGTTATTTGCAATAAAGCATTTTGACTTAGAGTTATCTTTTGATCTTAAAGATTACAGAATATTCTGCCATCGAGATAACTGCTTCATATTTGAATGAGATATTATCTGTATATTTCATAGTATTCAATATGCTGAACTTTTGGACTAGGAATGTTTATACTGGGCACAAAATTACTTTGTATTGCTTCTACACACTGAGCTGAATGACAAATAGGAAGAAGTATCTTCCACTATGACACATCTCATCTTTTTCAGCGCTCTAGCAGGATGACAGCAGAATGTGAAAGAAGACTCCTAGGTAAGCCAAGGTGCTCAACAGTGAGAATGCACCCTTTTTAGCTGTTGAGAACTATGCTTCTAGTGAAATGGGGAAAGAGATGGCAAAAGTCATTCTGGAGAACAAGTTAAGACATAAGAAATGTATGCAGGAGAGAGGTGTGTGCTCAAACATCTCCTGGAAAACAATTGTGCAGAAAGAAACAAGGAGGCAGCAGAGGGCAGAACAAGGAACAAGTTGTTATGAAAAACAATAGAAACTGTTGTGACATCTGAGTAGGCCACCCTGATTCAAAATTGGTCTGAGGAGGAAGCATTTGTGGAAAAATAACTTCTGTCTCATATGAGAGCTTAAAACTTAAATGCTCCCTTCTCCCTGTGAATGCTGAAGAAGCTATTTGCTATAGAAATGGCATATTGTGCTGACATTCATGGTGAGGATGTCCATATTTTCCATGGCATGAACTTGAAACTGATTTCTCCTTTCCACTATAGACGTAGCTACAATTTGGTAAATGCACATTTAAGGCATATTACTGCATTGACAGAGCATCATCTGTATCTTGTAGAGATCTCCAGCATCTCTCTGGATTGTTGCTTGCATTTGCAATATCTCTTTCCTCTCTGCTCCTTGAGAGCTGTCAAGGGGGAATCAGAGCCTCACACAAAAAGTTATTTAGTCCAAACTAACTCTCCAAGGAACCATCAGGAAAAGCAGTGTCATTCTCTGACATTCTCCTGACTGCTGTGGTGTGTTGTGCCTGGCCATTGTATAGGCCACAAATGATCTTTTTCTTTCTTTTCATACTTAACTGAGCACTACCGGACCAAATTGAGAATCACATTTGAAAGCATATAGCTATATGCTGTGTTATATTTTCTACAAAAAGTACCCCATAAGAATAAACTGCACTGTATTTTGTTTACATCTTACCAGCTGCTTCTGACTTGATGTTATAATAATGGAACTTTCGTAATGAAAAACCTACATGTAAGGAGCACAGAAAATAGCTAGGTATTTTAACATCCTGTTTGAAATGAACCAAAATGTTTTTAAAAGTTTATGAATCTTTGCTCAGGAGCTACTTTTTAAAACAGGAAAAAAATATTTTTTTTTGTTTGCATGCAAGTCAGGTGACTTGGTTAGATGTTTAAGAGCTACCCACATCGAACATTTTGCTTTCCAAAACTGAGATCTTTTTTCCTAGACTGAGAAGAAACTCCCTGTCAAGTTAATTTTTCTAAAAATTAGGAAAAAATCTGTGCTGAAAATGCATACCGCCAGTTTTAAACAAGCACAGATTTGATTGCATCCATGTCTAATAAACAGACAAACTTTAAGGGAACCTGTACAATTTTTAATGGAGAAGCAAAGATCCTCAGAAACCTGCTAAGTCAGATGCTGCTGGAGAAGGGCTGTGATTTCTTAGATGTATCAGTGTAGTCTTCGGTAGGAAAACACACAAAATGATTTTTCTTAATTTAATTTGTGTTTCTTCAGGAATGTTATGATGTGTCTAAGCATCCATTTGCTTTCATTACTTTCCATGTCATAAGTTCTTGTGGCTTTGCATATCCTCAGATTTAAAGGCATGTGAGATAAAACCTTTTGAACTCTCAATATTGGAAGTTATGCTCTCCTCAGACATGTGCTGCCCTGCTCTAGTTAGGAGGCAGAGTTAGTTTTGAGACAGATCAAGATGGAGCCATAACTACACTTGTGTCTATGGCTAAAGTGGAATCACCTTAGTATGGCTGCTTCTGATATAAACTGAGCAATCTGTGTCCCCAAGGCACAGGACACTTTGTTCCCAGTTTTGCAGACCTTGCACATAAGTTTCTATAGGAATTGCGAGGACAAGACCTCTGAAATGGGGTTCCTTTCTCTGGTTATATGATTCCCCTCTCTGTTACATTGCTATAAACCAAACAAATGTAATGAATCCTCGAGGGTGACAACACAGACAAGATTTCACCATTGTCAACAACTGCTGGAAGGCTGTGACTTGATACTGCTTTGCCCAAGAGCTATGAAATGGCTATTTCCATAATATCATTGTACTAACTGTTCCTCCTATAAGTTACTACAATGACAATGAATCCCTATAACCCAGGGATAGCCAGTAATGAAGAATAAATAGCTTTTTGATAGAGGGACAGGCTGGGGTTACTAACTGCAGCTTCAACGGTTGCAACTGGGCATCATTGATAACACTGCCTAAATTTAATTACTTCATTTTGTGACACACAGTATCCCCCTTGTCTTAGCCTATTTGTTTTGACTTGCCATTGTGGGGAGAATAGTTTGTGCATGGAAAGGAAAGGAAGGTGATTTTGAAGTTATAAAAGAATATGAATTAGTTTTCTGTTATTTAAAGCAGAATATAAATACAGTAGACCATATAGCATCTTTCTGTTATTTGAAACATTCATGACATAATCACTGTATTTCCTGAGCTTACTTTCAGGGGAGATTGTCCTGCAGTTGCACTAAATAATCTAATAGCTGAGCCAGAAAAGAAGTCTATTGTTATTTGTGTTAGAAGATTAATATGATCATATGTTGTTCTAAAACATGAACTCCTAACCATGCTGTGAAGCCATGAGAACAGAAAGCCTAGACTGGTTCATAAAAGCTATTTGACACCCAGCAGAGGAAAGCAGTGCTCCATATTAACTATGGAAGAAATTAATTAAATCTAACAAGAAACAGAAAATAATGTTATGAATCTATGCAAAGAATTAGTTTACCCCAACAGATCCTTTTTTCTTAAATATTTTTATATTTTTATTCTATATTAGATCACTATGGATTTTAGGTAAATAAATATATTTTGCTTCATTTTCTCTTTTACTAGATGAATTTTATTTTCAGAAAGAGATATGACAAATTTATATTAGTTTTAACATAGGGATATCATCTGAAGGTTTATGTAAGAGATAAATTTATTAATAGGTGGTGTCTATTTCCATTTTAAATTTTCTTTGCTGCTGTTGTTGCCATCATTGCTACCATTATCATGGCATCTGTAAGGTTGCAGAGTGTGACATTTTAAAGATACGTTTACTAGTGTCTTTTTCAATTTTTGTTTAACTAAAATGTTTCCTCCTTCATTCAACCAGCCTTTACAATTTACATTAGACAACACTCTATCAATAAAACCATCAAAATGATCTACTACATTGTAGACAAAAGTTATTGTGTCAAGTTGACACTAATCAGATAATTCCAGTAAACCTTCAGATAAACAAAAGCTTGTTGTCTATTACTGATGTGTGCGATTAGCCCCCTGTATGTCCTATAGCTATGCACATCTATAGAGATGTATCTGGCAGACACTTGGCCTGGGGGCTCTATATGTAAACCAGGACAGGATCTATAGTTAATGATGTTGACCCTGACTCCCTCAGCAGAGATTGGATTCAGTCCTCATAATATCCCGACAGCTGATATGTATACTGTGCTAATAATATTATCAATTACTTATGCTACTGTGATTCCCGGTGTTTAAAGCTGATAAAAGGTTCTTTCACATTTCTTTTTTTCTACACCCCTGCTAACCTACTGGTCGTGTGTTAGTTGGATATTTTTCATTCTGAAGCCCATTTATTTCACTACTGTAGCTAAGCTAGTGAGTCATATTCGAAGCCAGGATGTCCCATGTCCCACATTCTGGGTAGCATAGTGATTTTTCATCTTGTTTTTCCCTTTCACATTTCCTCTATTCTAGAAAAGAGGGTCTGAGTATTTATCTACAGCTATTGTGACTTTTGTCTAGAAGGTCTATAGAAGCAGTTTGTGATCTGAGAGGTCTCTAGGGCTGTGTATTCAACTAGAAAAACTTCAAAAGCTGACTTTTTTAGAAGCCAGACTTGTGTGCCATTGCTCTCAACTGGGGCAGTCAAAAAACAGTGGTCTGAAGTCTGTACATAGCTCCAAAATCTCAAAAGCGACAGTGTAAACGCCTGTCCTGACCATCTCTGTCACTGCAAAGCACTTCTGCCTTGCCCAGCACCTCAGATGGGTAGTGAAGGTCTGTGTACAGTGAAGATCAGAGATTTTGGGCATTTTAAGCCTGAGCAAAAAACTGACTATGCTATAAAAAGCATGATGTTTCTTGTAAGTAATAACAGATTTTTTTAAAAAATAAATTGTATGTGCTTGTGCTAGAACAAGAAAGGCAAGCACATGGAGCTTTGATCACTGCTGCGAATTTTGCACACCGTGTGTGTATGCAGAGAACAGCCACCAGATCGTGTCTTCTCGGAGGCAGGGACCTACACTTCTCTGTGCTTGCAAAGTGTTGAGCACATACAAAACGCTTACACAGAGAGCAGGAAATTACAGCATCAAGGAAGGTTTTATGCCTTGGCAAAGCCTTTCTCCATGCTGCTCTGCTTGCACATACAGAAGCCTGTCTTCTGGCTTTCGGTCCTCATGATGTGCCCTGCTCAGCACAGGGTGGGAGCTGGAGCAGCCCAGGTCTTCCTCTGAGCAGCTGGAATAGCAAGGTTGAGCTGTGCTTCCATGCACTGAGCAGCTCTGGTTGAAATGATGACAGGGACCACTGTTAAAAATTAAATTCTGCCTTATTTTTTGTGCAGCTCTTGTGAGTCACATTCGCGAATAGTAGCGAGAGATTTAATGATCGCATATTTTTTATCTTATTTCACTTCGGTCGATGCCAATTTTTTTCTGTTACTGTCGACTTAGAGCTCAAAGTAATTTAGTAATTGATTCTAAGCACGGCAGCTCGCCAATGGCAGCTCTCCATTCAGGGGAATATCTTTGCTAATTTTATCCATCAGAATGAGATTACCATGCTAATCTCTCCCAGCCCTAGTACCTTGGTCAGTGGGGACACACTGATGCAAATGATGTTATTAAACACAAACCTTTCGCCCAAGACAGGAGAAAAATGAAAGCAGGAGAGATGAGCAAATCAGAATCTGTTACAAGGATTTCTAAGGCTGAGCTGGCATTGCCTGCGTATGTCCTCTTCATCACCCTCTAGCTCTCGTGTGTCCAGCATTCTTATTTTCGAAACAATCTATGGCTGCTTGCTTATTTATACGTGATTTTTTTTTTCTCCTCAGAAAGGTTTGGCTACCTTTACACGTTTTCAACTTGTAAGGAGTAGCAGCCACAGCTGTTATAAGTGAAGCTTTTTTTCCTCTGCAACAGTCTATTTGCAGCCTGTATCTATTAGTAAGGTCTATCAGCATTTCAAATCTCTTTTCTCTTAGGTTAGAAAGGATGCACTGCATGTGGCTGCTCTGAGTGACAGTGCTGTAATCCCCTTTATCTTAATCATGGGTGCTTTTGAGAGGACCCCTCTGTTCTTGACCATCCAGGAGAAAAGAAGCCTTCAGTTAAGGTTTTTCATCTGCTGCTTTTTCTGCAACGGAGCCCTGTTTTGGAGTATGTCCGTCAGCTTGGTAACTCTGTCTTGTAAAGGATGGAGATCTCTGGCACGAGTCCTGCAAAGCACTAAAGCATATGCTTAACTTGCAGGGGCCACGCAGAGCTCCGGCTCTAACTCCCTCCGCTCGGCATAATGGGATCTGCTGATAACCGGGCCCCGTCTAGCTCTGCCTGGTTTCAGATCCACTTTCAATCAATAAAAAGCCTTTTAAAACCAGGCAAAATTTGACCCTGAAAAGCAGTTTTGGCCCATCTGTAATTTAGATCAGTTCCATCAAAAGTGCAGTCTGTTCGGCAAATGCTGCTGAAAAAGTGGCGTAGAAAGACCAGCATCTATTTGTGCAACACATTTTGCTAGTTCTTGGTGTTCTGTGATATAATAATAATAATAACAATAACAATAATAATAATAATCACAACAATAACAACACTAATAATACTATTTTGTTGTTTTTCTTTAGGAAAGAAAACAGAAAATTTCTCCAAGTTATGACTCATGCAGTACAGAAACTACAAGGATCTCATTTGTTCTTCTGAAGCTCCTAAACTTTGTGCGTCGTCTCATTACAAGAACCACTGTGAATGACAGAAAGTAATTTGTTTAATTACATTAACATTTTTATCATCAAACTGCAACAGAACAATGTGTAATTTGTTAATTTGTTTTCTGCCATTTGTGTTATTTAATTCTATTTTCTTTTTGATTTGTTTAATATATTATTTCTTTTGTAATCAGCTTTAAAACAAAGTTGAAAAAGAAGACAGATGATCAAAAAATAGGAGATATACATAGATATGTAAGAGATTAAACTAGTCTAGATAAATATACTGAATGTATTTTCTAGGTTGAATTCGAACAGAGAAAGGAAAGAGTTCTCAAAATACTCAGCTCCAAGGTCAAAAACACAAACCATGGTTGCCTGCAGGAGAGTTGCACTCCTAATAGTGACTGTCTGAAAAGTTTCAATTCTCAAGGGCAAATTAGGAGAAGCACTTGTGGGCAGTGTCTGTCACAGTCTACTTTTATCAAACCAATATTTTTGATAGACATATATATTGTGTTGGCAGTTTAGAGAGTTCACCAAAGACTCCAGTTCTCGAGAAAAGCTCAGATCTCAAAATTTACTTAGAATTGTGGCTTTTGGTGTGGCAGAGCCACAGGTCAGTGGGGCTGCGACACTGCGGGGGCCAGGGGATGCTCCCCGTGCTCCTCTCTGCACCGCTGGAGCTGCATCCTGAGCATCACCCCCCGGCAATGACAGTGGGAAGGTGAGCCAGAGGAGCTCTGCCTGCCACTGCAGTGCTCTTCTTCCTCACGAGCCCCACAGAGAGACCATTTGTAGACAAATATTGCCTGACGTCTGACTTGATTCTTTATGCCTTGTTATTTATGGGTCATCATTAAATCTTTTTTTTAGTATATATTCTCTCCTAGAAAATCTGGTGCTCTTTCAGATATTTGATAGGTAATTCTGAACAGAGTACCTCAAGAGAGAAAATACAGAATGTTTTGCAAGCAATGAAAGCACTCACTTCAGGCTGTCCTCTCAGCTCACGGATGATGCAGAACTGAAATAAATAACTTGCTTATTCAGCTAATTGGTGTAGTCCTTCCTACACTTGTAAACTAGGTACACAGCGCTTCCCTCCTACTTTGGGAAGCTATAGACAGTGATACAGTAAGAAGTCTGGGCTATGCTTTTCTTGGTCAGCAAAAGATAAAGTTGTTCACAGTCAGAACAAGGGCAAGATCCAAGGCTACTATACTGCAGATAGATTCAGATATTTTTCCAAATGGAAGACAGCTAAGCACTGTTTGCTTCATCAGATGTCGTGCTCTCAGGTGTGGTTACTTGCATGGCTGTGCCTGCAGCTGCACCCCAGGTATCTTCCTCCATTTGTTCCTTGCCAGACAGCTCTGGGGTAAAGGGAGTTTCATGGACCATGCCAGGGAATGGGGCCTGACACTCTTTGGGCTGCCACTATGAAGACAGCCTGAGGGTCCATTCAGAACTTCCTCACTTTCCTGCCTCAAAGTTGGCCGTTTCCTGAGAAATGGCAGATTCAGAGTCTCTCCAGCCACCTTGAGACCCCAGTGGCGGGTAGACAAAGTCAAGGAAGAGAAAGAGGCATTTATTCTGCCATGGTAGGCACCAAGACATTTGGTTGACATGTTGGAAAACAGTGACCAGAACAACCTGATGTGCTCGCAAAGGCTGCCTGAAAGTCAGAGCAGGTCTTGGCTGCCAGATAGTTTATCACCTGGGCATAGCTCAGCTGGAGTCCCTGCCGAGGGACTCCTCTGACACTGCCGACACCAGATCCTTTCCTTTGCTCATGGTGCTTACTTGGTCATGTTCTGTTGGGCTCTCTTTGAGGGCAAACTGGCCCTCCAAGCAGACTCTGGTGTTTTGCTGGTCTTTAACCTCCTGTTCTCATCTCTGACAAGCATCATTGTACAGTGGTCACATGTCCCTGAAAGTGCTCTTCCTTATCAAGAAGCCTGATTTTTCTTGATAATTGATTAAGAAAGCAAACACAGTTAAAACACACCTCCCCATTCTTCTCTGTAGCCAGTCTGGGCTCCATTCTTCCCCCTTACCCTTTAATCAGTCACCTAAATTCAGCTGCTTTAGACAACATGTCTCTTGCTTATTTTGTCTAATATCTGTTTGCTTGTGATGCCACGTTATCATGTGTAGCAAGAAGCAGGATTTACACAAGTGGATAAGTCTCAGTTGATCTCTGGCACTGCACAGAGAGAGTCCACATGCATTTAAAGATGTGGGAGACATATGAAAATAAACTGTGCCTGAGTTCACAGCATCTGAAAAAAACTGATCTGCAGGGGATTCTGCTGCTTCCAGTCCCATATTCTGGGATTTAACAACCTACACAGGGCCAAGCCTAAAATCTAGTGGAGGGCTATTAATATTTTATCATCAATTTGTCCATACTGAGATGAAAAGAACAAGAGAAGGGAGGCAAGATTTTTTTTCATCTGGCAGTAAAAGAAGAATATTAAAATTACCGCCCTACAGAAAAAAGAGCAGTGCTGAAATAGGGACATGTATACTGATATCTGGTGCAGAGGCTGATGGACATCTGAAGGACTGGGATGCTGGACCACTCCTTTCCCTCTGTGTACTTGTGTCCCCTCCCATTATGTCCTGGCAGAGTCTCCAGATGCGAGGTGACACAGAGGGGACAGGCTCCCAACACGATGCAGCTTGCAATAGAGCTGCAGTTAAGGCTTATGTGCCATTCTCACTGCAAGAGCTGTAACATGTTGCCACTACTGAATCCAAAATGTTTTCCCTCAAAGGGCAAAGAATGAAGAGAGAAAAAACCCACAGCATCAGTCTCTGATTTTTCTCTCCCCCACCAGGGAAGAAACATGGAAGAGCACTCATGTCCATGGGAATACGACGGCAGATTTTTCTACACCATGTGAGCATATCTGCACTTGAGGCTTACCTTGAAACTCTGCGTGCATTCATTGATAACCCCATTATGAAATTCAAGAGACCTAATGCAATTGTGTCTAGGAAGATTTACTTGTTAAAAGGAAAACAACTTTCACATAAATAATTTACTACAACAGAAAAATAATCCTCTGTGCTATCATCCTTGCATTGAAACTAATCGAAGAGAGTTATTTTTAAATTGCTTGGAATTGTACTGCTCTCGTTTCATTGTCAATAAATACGTGCCGTTTCAGCACAGTGCTTCACTAAATGCATCTGAATTTTCAAGAGAGAGAGGGATTGATCAGAATTTTTTTAAAAATGCAGAAAGAAAAGGTTCCTACAGGAAATTTTTGTAGTGGAAAATTCACAACTCCTTTAATAACCTGAAAATGGGGCTTGGTTCCTGTATTGATTCAGGTCCAGCATCTCATTTGTCACTGAAGTTTTGCCATTGACCTCAGTGAGAACAGATCTTTAATCCTCTGCTGGAATGGATTTGTCTAAATCCTGAAACAAAACAGCAGAATTGAATGTCAGTAAGCACCACTCAAAATTATAACAGATGTATGAAAGATTTCATTTGACTTCTTGGTCTGACAACAACAGAAAGAAATAATAATTACTAAGAGATTGTTTTATTTCTCTCTTCCTCTTCTATTTTTTTTAAAGTTTTCACCCATTTTAACAGATCTACCAGCAGGAGCTACAAGAACTGTGAACAACACTTACACTTTTAAATGTCATTTTCCCTTGTATGTACATCAAATCAAGTAGGAGTACTTGCATTTTAAGATAATCCAGGTAATATTTTCTAGGCAAATATTAAGTCTGTCCAGGATAATTCCCTTTCCAATATTCCTTCCTGTCCCACTTCCCAATCATTACACTAGTTCTTTGCAAAGATGTGTCTTCCCATATGGAGGCCGCAGCTGCTTGAAAAAAGGCAAATCAGCTTTTAGAAATGCACATGGGAGCAGTTCTGATCTTGACAAGTTGGTGGGGTGTTGGGCATCACGTCGACCTCCACGAAAACTCCCTGTGTCAAACTCAAGCTGAGCCACTCGGCAAGCCTTGTCCTGCCTCAGCATTTAAGTTGGCCAGTGGAGTTCGGATTGAGACAGGCAGAAATTTGGTTTATGCTTCCAGTGAAAAGCCTTTGAGGGCAGGTACCCAGAAATTAAAGCTGAGTATACATACGTGACACTAAGATGAAATCTATACATATGTTCTTAAAATTCAAAGCTGGAAATAATCAAAATTTCTGTTTAAATAAAACTTCCGGGTAGATAAATGACCTTTCTCTACAAGGACAAACCTTTTAATTGTTTTTCTCTGGTGGTTTTTCACAAAAACTGCAAAGCAAACAGTTTTGGTTTCCAAAAACTGACATTTTTCATTAGAAAATATATGAAGGCATGGAGAGTTTGTGGGTGTGTTTTTTGATTGAAAAGTGTCTTTTTAATGACAACAGTTTGCTTTATTGGGAAATGCTCCCAGAAAATTCTTACCATTACCCCGAAATCTCTCCAAAAGACTGATTTGATTTGATTTTATTTAGTAAGTGTTTAGTTCCAAGGATTCAGCAGTAAGTGCTTGTCCTAGCATAAACATTTTTGGCAGGTTCATGCATATTCAGTGGGAATGGCAGTAAAAGGGCACTAAACACAGGTTTGTATAAGGACTGCAGGTTATCAGAGACATCAGCATAAGAAACATTCTTGCCTTTTATTTTTATTCTCTCCTACTGTTTATGTAAGCCCTCTAGGAGGTCTTTTATATAGCTGTGTTCTTCCTGAGCCTAGTTTAACCATCGTGGGATATACTTGAACTGGCATAACTGTTAAATATAGACAGACTAATTCAGTTTTAGTTGAAGTCCCAGAAAGGCATCCGAGAAACCATGTCAGCTCTTGTGCTACAAGAATGTCACTACTTCAGAGGAGGTCACCTTCAAGAGTTTGTCATCTCAGTGTCTCTTATTGCCCTGTTGTGTCACGACTTGGATCTCCACATTGTTAAAAACCAACCTGTTAATTTCCATGCACAATCTAATAAATGCAAAAGAGTCAGTGTGGAACAGTCTCATTCACAGCTGGTTATTTTGTGTTTCTGTAATTAGCATAGCACACCCAATTACAGCTGTCGATACTCTTCGTCTGAACCTACCTAACAACTTGCTTGCTCTGATAGGGCAAGATCCTGCTTCGTTTTCCTTCAGCTCACCCCATCCTCTGCCCCCTGCCCTACCATGAGCCCTTCCCATTCCATCTGATACCCACCAGGTGGTAACTCCTGGTCTGAGCCAATTCAACTCAATAACTTGGCAAAAAGCTGCCTTTCTTTGCTAGGTTATTCCTCTGCCAATGCAGTGCGTCAAATTGGCTTGTCACTGGGTCCTTGAATGCCAGAAGTGGCACAGGGGAAAGCGGGTAGATAGTCAACATCAGAATGAGCTGCAGCATTAACGGAGGCTGGGCTTCCTGTTTTGGGTCGGAAGGCCACTGGACTGGGTAAAACTGTAGGTGTGATTTTGCTCTCTCTTGAGGAGTAACCCCACTGTCCTGAGTAGGAGTATTCCCATTTCAACAAGTTCAAGTGCAAGGTCCTGCATGTGAATCAGGGCAATCACAAGCACAAATACACGCTGGGCCATGAGTAGATTGAGAGCAGCCTTGCAGAGAAGGATTTGGGGATGTTGGTGGATGAAAAACTGAATGAGAGCCTGTAATGTGCACTCACAGCCCAGAAACCCAATCACATGCAGAGGCACTGCATCAAAAAAAGTGTGGCCAGCAGGCCGAGGGAGGTGATTCTCCCTCTCTACTCTGCACCCATGAGATCCCGCTTGAAGTGCTGCATTCAGCTCTGGGGCCCCCAACATAAGAAAAACATGGGCCAGTTGGAATAAGCCCAGAAGAGGGCCATGACAATAATCAGAGGGCTGGAGCACCTCCCTATGAGGACAGACTGAGAGACTAGGGTTTGTTCAGCCTGGGGAAGAGAAGGCTCCGGGAAGATCTTATAGCAGCCTTCCGGTACTTAAAGGGGGCCTACAGGAAGGAAGGGGAGGAACAATTTATCAGGGAGTGTAGTGATGGGACAAGGGTAGATTTAGTTTAGATGCTAGAAAGAAATTCTTTACTGTGGGGGTGGTGAGGCAGAAGTTGTCCCTGTCCATGGCAGGGAGGCAGGAACCAGATAATTATATATGAAGTCCCTTCCAACCCAAATAACTTTATGATTCTATGATTTTGTGGTGATTCTATTATTCCTTGGAGCAAGCAGGGCAGCAGGAGCTCTGGATCTGATGGTGATGCTTTGCTTAGATGGTCTCAGGGCTGACAGACTACTGTCTAAGAAGGCATGATGTCTGATTGAACCTTTTTCTGGTGTTGGGCATTGGCAAGGTCCTTTTGCTGACATTGATTCTCCACTGCGAATTCAGACTAAAGCTTTTCTGTCAGTGGGGCCCATAATTTGGGTTTCCCTATTTGTCTATTTTCACGCAATGTGTGAAAGCATAATTACTTTTGAGCCTGTTACTGATCAAACTTGGTTGAAATCAGCCAAGGGTCTTAGAAGTTATTACAGAGAGGATGAAGAAGGACCCAGATGGACACGTAAGCAACATGACTGCAACAAGCTTCATTTCCTTAGGAAGCCAGGAAAAAAAATTACTCTTCCACAGGGTTTAATTTTATATGGATGGAGATACCAGAACACTAATGCATAAAAATTACAAATAACATTGAGGCTTTGCTGACGGGCGGAAGAAATTCCAGCATGCTGTTCCAGACTGTTCCCCTTAAGCTATTCCTCTTCCTCAGCATGCATAAGGACATCATTATTAGTATGTGCATGAGCTGTCAGGGCAAAACATCTGGTGTAAGGCAACCAGTTTGTCTTCCACAGCTGCTGCAATCTGTTTCTAAAACTGTCTTAACAACTTCACGAAGAATCAGCCCAGCATCTGGGTGATCTTCCCATGCCAGGAAGATACTGTGATGCAAGCCAGGGGTCCGCGCACTGTGCAGGACTGCAGGGCTTTCTTCTCCACAGGTACTTCTGACCCATGCGTTCTGTAAAATATGGCAGCTTGTGTCAAACACAGTTTGCTGTAGGAATTCTACTGAAATAAAGGTGCATTGGATGTTCTAAAAATTCATGACGTAGTATTTTGAGGTTTTTTTTAACTTAATCTGTGTAGGTGTGAACCTAGCGATGACAGCAGTGGCTGCTGATGGCTCTCGATTACACTACTGCACCCTTATTCCAGCTGCTCACAACAGGATACATCTGTCAGTTGGTGTCAGGCAGGAGTCTTCTCCCAGATCCTGCAGAGTCCTTTGGCTCTCTTACAAGCAAATTTGATATTTCAGAGCACCCAGGTCCGGGCATGGTTCCCAGTTTTTCAGGTCAGTCTCTCATTTCGTGGACAAGCAGTACGACTGCACCACAGGCTTGCAGAAGCTGCCTGCGGGGATGGTCCTGTCACATCCATGAACTCCTCTTGGGCCTTGGCCTTGCCCACCTCTAATACTCTCTCCATAACATGAAAACTGCGTGGTTTTTTACATTTTAATTTCTTGCCAGATGCAGGCCCCTCACCGTGCAGTCACACAGAGTGAGCTGTGGCTGCTGTCCTCAAGCCAGCAGGTGACACATCTCCTGCAATAAACAGAAAAACAAGAGAATATCTGACTTCAAGACAATAAATAGGAGCAGGGAGAACTTGCAATGTTATTGCTGCATCAGTGCACTCTCTCTTATCTAGGAGAATTATGTTCTGTGACCAAGATGTAATTTAACTCTGAGGCTCATTCACCTCTTGGCCTCCATATTTCTGCTCTGAATATAACGGCTGTGGGTCCAGGAGGGATGGGGGTATGGTAGGAACCTATGGCCATAAGGAGCAAGGATGGAGTCCCCGAAGAACTTCACATCACCAGGGTGACACCTAGAGTGACTTTTTGCCCACTGCTGGCCTGCTTGAATCAGAATTGGCAGGGAAGGGGTGAGAGGACAAAGATCCTGGTCTAGGTCCTCTGAGACGTCTGGTCCCTCAAAGGATAGTGTGAAATGCAAAGTGCCATCTTCTCTGTAGCAGCATAATTTAAAGCAAAAATGTAACTGAACTATTCAAATATACAAGTAAAAAATATGTTTGAAGTCCCAGACTCCCACAGCCTGACTCCAGAATTACTGTAAACCATCAATGTGGTTTGAACACTGGCAGTGTACTTAAATAGTGTACCCGTGGTCTGAAAGTGCTGTATCGCTCTCATCATTGCTGCCAGTTTCTCCGAGCCAAGGAGTTGGTGTAAAGAGTTGCTCTAAGGGTTGTTAAAAATTCAGCTTTGAATTTTTCATAATACCCGGGGGGGGATTTTTCACCTGTTTTGGAGTTCTCAGAAAGCAGTGGATTCACAGTGTTATTGAGGTCGGTGAGTAAGAGCTGGATGCTTCCTCGGAGCATTTCATTTAATCATGCTGCGCCCTTCAAAGATGAGGGGAGCAAGCCCTCCAGGGAGGTCCTGACCATGCTCCAGGCCTCCCCATGGTCCTCTGTCCCAAAGCTTCAAACTCAAACTATGACGCTCTTGAATATACACACAGGGAACCCGAAGAGGGGTGTGAAATCTGTGGATGAGTCACAGATACGATGGAAGTGGACTGGATTTGGACACTGTGCATTTAAAGTGCTAAAAAAAAGTGAAGAAAACCCCTCAGTTTGGGTACCCAGGTTTAGTAATTTTGGCCTCCATACTTCTGGTCCTCATCTGTAAAATGGGAATAATGGTATCACCTGGGTTTGTTTTCAGATGCAGAAAAGACAAATCTATAGATATGGAGCGTGGAGGTACCGGGATAAAAGTTATATAAAAGCACCCGCAAAGAAACAATCTTCAGTTCAGATTTTGGACAATAAGGGTGAATAGTGCTTGGGAATTAAGAGCAAAAAAACCAAGTTTTAATAATGTTGTAACTGTAATATTTTCTCAACAAATAATGCAAGAATTCTGTGGAGAAAATCCTGCAGGATTAATAAAAAGGCTTAATATTTCATTTAGAGTTGCACAGGCAGCTTTTATCCAAAATCCAAGTGTTTGACTTTATTATCTCAGCATTCCTGCAACTGAAGTTTTCTGAATGGAATACATATGTACCTTCCCTTTAAACTGCTGCTTTCTCATCATTTATTTAAGAAAACATTTGAATTGCTTTAGATGTCTTGTGAAGTTAATTAAATAAAATTAGGGATAATTAAATGTCATAAAACATGATATAAACTTGATGTCAAGGGGGTATTTAAAAATGACGACAATGACAGGTAAATTTGACATATGTCAGGTTTTTTTTCCATAAGTTTATGTACTAGATAACCACATTGGTTTTCTTTTCCAAACTTCCCTGTCCATATAATACAGGTTTATTTTATTCTGTAACTTGGTTACATTAAATCCATTATTATTTTTAAAAGTAAAAATTCTCTTTATATGTCTCAAAATGCCTCAGTCAAACACTATTTTACATTAACATTTTAAACTATAGATATGATTGGGTTGCATTAATTAAAATATGTTAATAAGACTATATTTTTCCTATTTAAAAAAAAATGCATTTTACATCTTCCTTGCTTTTGTTAGAGCAGCTCCACTACAAGTTGCTGTATACCAGCCTGTTGTCTATGTCTCTGCACATTGACCTTTGTTGTAAGATCTGCTATAGACATCACAAACTCTCACATCAATTTACTACAATTGGATGTGGCATCCTCCAGCTAATTTGATTTAGGAAGAAATGCACCTGGCTCTGTTTTTCCCTATAGAATGTTGAGGGAGTTCGGAGCCCTCCCAGATGCCATCTATCTGAGTAGCCCATGTGTTTTTCAAGGTCTAAGCGGTTTGTCCTCATCTTCCGAAATGTAAGCCATTACGATAGAAGAGTAGTTAAATTATTTAATGTAAAAATAAATTAGATTTTAGGTGCAAAATTTGTACATATGTGAACATAGGTATATATGTATGTGTATATATGTATAAAGTGTTTGAAATTATATATATAAATATTATATATATGTGTGTATATACATGTTCATATACATACATGTATAGATATATAAAATAAAAACATGTTTCTATGCCTCAATAATATTTAGTATTTTGATTTTTTTTACACATTTACTTCCTTTTTACTTTTTAACACTAAGCTGTTTGCAAGAAGATAAAAATATTTCAGGTCTTGTGAAACTTTCCAGGAACTGAATTAAATCACGTGGATCAAGCAGGTTATGAAGATCAATCCTGTTTGAGCAGCAAGAACATTGAGAGAATGAACCACAGCCTTCCGTTTTCTGTTTCATCCTATAGATCCAAAAGTAAAACCATGATTTAAAGCATACACACCAGCCTTCTTTACTGTATAAGTATGTTGAGCCATCAAACAGATGAAATCCCTGGATATAGAGTTGCAAATGACCATGGTGATTAAAATGAGTCTGGACAGTTGGATGGAGACAGTTGGTGAGGTCCTACCCAAGCAGAAGCTGAACTGAGCAGAGCCAGCAGAGGATGGTCCTGCAGAATTCAGCAAAATTCTACATGTTTTTGCCGCTTGATTTTTTAGAATGGAAGGTGGGCGGGTGAGGGGAAAATGTTTCCTAAAAGATTATTTCTATGACAAACTACTTAAGTTGATAAAATATATGTTATAGTGCAAACTCAACGTATTCCACTTCATTGCAAATGGAAAGCCTAATTAAATTAAAATGAAATTATTTGAAAACTTCTCATTTTGGCTCTCTAGGATGGCAATGGTTGAATTTACTTGACAACTGTCTGCCAATACGTGGAGGAACAGCGCAGTGCTGAACACCAGATTCAGTGTCCTCCAGGAATCCAAAAGCTTTCCCTGATGACAGATAGGGCCTGATCCCTGCACCCAGATTTCAAATCATTCTTGATGGAGTCAGCGGATGCTGGGTTTGTGCTTCAAAGTGGAATGGGGGGAAGAAGCAGAATATGACTCTTTGAGGGATTTGGGGTCCAAGAATTTTGGGGGTAAAATCCCTAGGAAAGGGAATCATGAGTAGCACAAAAATAAAACTGTTAAAAGCATAACTATCTTAACAACTACAGTAGTGTGAAATATGTCTTTGAAAGAACAAAATTAATTACTAAGGTGATTATGCTGGCAATAATTTGTAAATCTTTTTTTATAAAAACAAGGTGCAATTAACTAGCTATATGCTACACTTTATCTTGGTACTTTGATTGCAAAAACTATAGATCTCTGGTAGAAGTGAAAAGAAGTGGTTTGTTAAAGATAAAGTTGGAGAACTGGACTATTCTGAAATACTTTGACTGCTCTATATGCTTTGTATTTTCTTGTCTACAGATTCATCAGTATAGACTGGATCTCTGGATGAGCTCTTTGTACTTCACAATATTTCCAGTTAAGATAAAATAAATGAATTATGTGAAACCGACAAAGGAATATTGTCCACACATTTTGAGTCTACATTGGTTATGCTTTGACAAAGAAATTCTTAATTTTTGGAAGTGTTTGGAGTAGCTGCATTTTCAACTTATTCAGGCCCTTGGAAAGTAAATAAAAAATTGGAGTTTGTTTAGAAAACCAGCTTGCAATGAAGTATAAATCTAGAATACAGCCACCATTTACTTTATAAATAAATGTATTTCTCTTCTCACGAAACAATCTTTACCAATGGTTCCTCTTTTCAGAACATCTGTGTGCAATTTCCATTTACTACAGTGACACCTAATGGTAAGAGAAGAAGAATTGAGCTCCATTCGCCTTGTTTGCTGTTGAACAAAGGGGAGAGTTCACACTTTAAGCTGGTGGTGACTTTGTGGATTCTTTCCTCTCTCCTCAAAGAGCAAACAGACTCTGCTGCGACCTGGAAAGCATTCAGCCTAGGGAACAAAAGCCTCTAAACTAAAACTATGGCCCTTACAAAGCCTAAGATCTAGCCCTGGGATTTTATCTAGGCTTTTAAGTGCTGAACTTCAATTAAGAGTAAGGAGAGACAGCTAGGGCTGATTATTAAAATGACTAATAACAAAACGATACAGAATAGTCCTTTGCAGCATATGGTCATGACTATACATCTGGAAGTTTCAGGCTCAGAGGGGCTAATGTTTGTGATGGATCTTTTAAATTCATCTGTGCTAAAAGCTGCCAGAAAGTGAGTTATTCAGGTCAGGATAAAAGTTGGCAAGATCTATGCCAAAGATGTTCAGAATTTACTTGTGTATAACAAGCTTATAAAATACCTTTTTATGCAGCTAAGACCAGCTGGACAGAAGTTAATCAGCCAAATGCAATTACAGGAGGTGTAAGTCTTATTAATGTATTAAGCATTCTCAGGGTACTACTGGACCATTCCAGATGTGCTGCTGCATAATGAGTACAGTGTAACCTTGATCAAGAAGCCAATCTGCCCGGTCTCCTCATCTCTTCTAATAATCTATACAATATTTACTTGCAATGGCTCAGAAGGGACTAATACAAGTAATAGGTTCTCATTCAAATGTAGACTTTATTTTATAATAAATGCAGCTCACTATAAGCCTGAAATGACAAAATCTCACTTCATCTTCTGTAGAAAATGATATTTCTTCAAACGTGCAGCTAATCAAAGACAGTCCTTATTTAATATTCCTGTTAGGACAGGTGTGTTTTGATGTCATAAAAGCCAAACAAAATTATCAGGTCTGTGCTGGACTCGTGACAGCCTCCAAGGGATGTTTTTTACCAAGACATTGGGCAGCCAGCTTCAGGGAGGGAGTCTTCCAGACTGCCCTGAAGTGAGATGGCAACCAGGAAGGCTGGGAGGGAAGAGCACATTGCAAATCCTGGGAGAAAATCTGGGACTCATGAAGACAATGGGAGGTTTGTCTGTTGAGGCTTTGTTTTCTCATACTGCGGCAGGATTCTGGCTTGTTGGTTGTGAGTGAGCTTGAGGAAAAGTTACCAGCTGTGTCTCACTAAGCCACTTCTTCCTCTGGACAGAAAAAAAAAAAAGAAACAGAACAGGAGGCTTGAATCTGACCTGCCTACACAAGCTACCCATAAAAATGTTCCTATTCTGTTTTCAATGTTTCTACTTTAGTTTATTAACGTGACATTAACAGATCAACTTTCTTACCTGCAAATGTATTACTGACCAGGTAGCCACAGGGATACCAGCCTTTACCCTCAGGCATTTGTGCAGCTCTCTGGCCATCACTAATTATTTCCCATTATAAGGGTTGCCAGCAGCCTCCATGCTACGCTGTTGTTCTGGTGGTATTGTGGCATCTAAAAAGACCACAACAAATCTACGTGTCTTCCCCATTTGTACCGACATTCCCCAAAGGAGGCATAGTTCGTCTTAGGGACCTATTGTCCTCTTTGTACATACAGTCAACTCCCATTAATCTCATTAATGAGACCTACATTCCCAAACTGGAAGGAAAAAATTCAGCTGGTAGAAAACAAAGATTTCCTGGGGAGGCAAGAAGGGAGCTAAGGAGACCATAAGTCCTCTGTCCCTCTGCTCTCCTCCCCATGGTACCCCAGAAATGCCCAGGGGAGCAACCATGCGAGCACCTGTGCAGGAGGGCAGGGCCACCCACCCATCCCCTTCAGCTCAGGCCCTGACTGATTGCACCCGTAAGACAGAAGGGAAAGAAGGGGGAGGAATGGGAAAGAAAATGAGTGCAATATCTTTGTTGGCCCTTCCAGCAGAGATCAATGTCTGGTGATATTCAGTAGGTGTTTCTTGTGGTCCTCAGAAAACATGCAGGGAGAAGGAATGGATGTGGTGCATATGCTTGTGTCTGCGGCATTTTCATCTCGGGAGAGGAAATATAAGCAGCCATTTAACCTTTCATATTTTTTAATAAATTTCACTGAATCAAATCTGGAGACACTGTTGCAGGCTTAAAATAACCCTCATTTAGCTAAACTGCTTGGGAACAAAACTTAACAAATGGTGTCTGCTGGAAGAAATAAGTTCTTGCAGGAAATGGTGCAGCCCAGACTGAGTAATTGCTGTGTCTCACTGAAGCACGACTTTCCTGCCCTCCCGATGCCATCTCCACAAGGGTCCTCCCACCAGCTCCTGTATGGAGGTAAAGTACTCCTTGCCTCTCCCTTCCCCAAGAGGAAAAAGAGCCACAAGCCCAAGAAAGTGGCACATATCTCTCTGTCCTAAGGATTGGGCAACTATCTCTGAGGCATCAGGGTGCTAAAAGATGGCCCTGAGTTAGTGCTCTGTGCCTGCTGTTAATTTTATCTGCATCATTACCAGTGTATATGTACAAAACAAAAAGTTATGCAGGACCTACACTGTCGGCAGCATCCACTCCTAAGCCTGTAAGGCTTACAAGGGAGAGAGAATCTAACTAGATTCAGGATGAGACCTAGGCGTAAGCAAAGTAAGCTCTCACTCACGGCAGGAGTCTGAGGGGGCTTGCAAAGCCTCAGCCCACGGTGAGGAGCCTGGAGGCTATGGCTGGCCCCCACCACCCACGTGCAAGTGTAGGGCAGCCCATGCTTCTGAGCAGAGGGAAGTCCTGCACAAAGCAGGCTCCTCAGCCAGGCAAGGATGTGAGAGATGGGGCTGGGAGATGGCCATTCTTCTTGTTCCCCAAGCACTGCGGTACCTCTGCCACCAGCTCCGGCTGGATGATGGTGCTTAAGGATGGAAACAGGGTAGGAGCAAAGGCAGGCAGAGAGCAGCGGTAGATGTGCAGAGAATGGAGCCACGGGAATACACTCAGCCTTGATGCTCTGAGTCATCCAAGAAGGCTGGTGCCAAGGGGATGCTCTGCTGCGACCAAACAATTGAATTTTGCTTGTTCTTACTGGGAAAACTTGAGTCAGCCCTGGTTCTGCTTCTGTGTGGAAAAAAAAAAAAAAAAGAAAAAAAAGAAAGACAATTGCCCAGATTATATGCCATTATCGACTTTATTATTTACATGGATGAGTCCAATGTTTTTCAGGCTTTGTGGCCTGATGATAGCACATTCAAACATCTGTGTCCCTCATTGGAGATTGACTTTAATCACCTAACAGCCCTCAAGCATGTTGTGAGGTGTGGCCATAGCCCCCAGAAGTGCATCAGGCCAGTGTGGGTAGGGGCAGAGCTGCCAGAGAACGCCCATCCAGGCAGGGGGCACTGTGGCTGTCAAAAAAAAAAGGGACTTAAACATGCACTTAAAGCTAAGGGTGTTCTTAAGGCTTTCACTAAATTGAGATTGCCTTAATCATGTGCTTTGTTCAATCCTTCAGCAGAACTTCTGCCTAGGTAGTAAAGGGCTGTCTGAAACTCTGGTCACGGCATATGTGATTCTTCCTCATGGAGAAAAGCAGCCTGATGACAACTCCACTGGTTTGTTTAATACTTTTTTTCTACAACAAAGTCTTTTCATGCGAGCGTAGCCATAGCAGGAGTGAACAAAAGCTGGCTGTACACAGAGGGAGTCCCTTGAGCTGGGAAGCATGAATTCCCTTCTGCACCACACTTGGTGCATTTCACTTTACAGGCAGCTTAGGTGCTACAGGTGTAACACAGCGTTCAAAGCCACAGCTACTTTACTCTTGTGCCAGGTGTTAGGCTGGCTGATACTGTCCCACCAGCCTCGAATGGCCACTTACAGGTGAAATGCCCGGGGTGATGCTGCTCCTGCCAAACTCCCTCAGTCTCTATCCCTCAGCAGGATCATCTCCCTGCTGCACGTCAGTCCTCCACCCAAACTATACAATGTACTTAGAGCTGCACAGAATAGTTCATCTATGTTTTTTGCAGGAACATTGCCAATTAAGCCAGAAGCAAATTTTAATTTTATCAGGGTAGAGGACACAGCTGCCTTACTACTATTTCCATGGTTTTTGCTAAGAAAAAGGAGGAAGGCCACTACCTTAGAGTCGTGTTAAACGTGCTCATCCGAAAAAGTGTGTTGCCATTATGGAGAGGAGGAGAGATCCAGAACTGCGAAGTCTAGATTTATGTCTGGAAAATCAGATGATCGTCAGTGTGCAAAATTTAACTGGAAATCTAATTAGTAAAGATTTTTTTTTTTCTGATTGAGATGTCCTTATCTCAATTTCCAGTAAGGTAACAGATATTAAGACATGAGTCTTCCCATGATGTTCGGCCTGTTTTGCTGCCAGCCACTGAAAAGAAACGAGAAGACTATATATCTAAAAATTAAAAATAAAATAATAAAATAAATAAAACAAAAATTAAAATAAAATAAAATAAAAGGAACTGAACAATTTAAAACTTTCCACAAAATTTTACCTTGAGTTTGATTCGAGAAATGTGCAAAACTTAAGCTCAGTCCAAGTTCCATTGTTTCAAAATCATATCCAACTGAAAAGCTTCTGAGGGGCAGGCACAAATTTTCATGTTACCTTGCTTTCAGTGTGATTTGGAACCCTCTTAGTTTCAGAAAGAGGGGAATCAGCTGCACAGCACAGCAAAATTAAATATAAAGTGATTTACAAATTAGGTTGACTAAATGATTAAAGCTGGGCTAATCCTTGGGCCAAGACCTGCTGGGAGGAGAAGGAAGTTTAGGAAATCATAGATGGCTCCCTCATTTCCAAGCTGCTCTGGCACGAGGAAAGCTAAAGTAGTTACAGAACTGCTTTCATGACCCGGTCCCGCTGCATGGCCCAGCTCCAGAGAAGCCAGAGGCATCAGCTGGCCTCTCTCTGGTGCCCTGTGCCTTGGGTACCAGCTGCTTGAGCATCCTTTTCTAACCTCAGAGAAATCAGACCACGGTGGGAAAAACCTGAGCTGGCCCCAAGGAGTTGTTTTCCATTCCCTTTTTTTGTGTGTTCTGTATTTAATCCCGGAGGAAAAGAATGATTCTGTGATTGTGATTTGTCCACGTCTAGTCCCTCTGAAATCCTCTGCTGTCCTGGAGCGATGTTGTGTGTTACACAGGGAGCAGCTGAGTGATTGGCCATGCAGGGTCTGACGTGGGAGGGTTAGTAATACTTTCTGGAAAACAGCGCTTTGACAGCAAATGCTCTCCAAATAGAATTCCCCATCTTTTTTTTTTTTCTCCATAGTTTGAAAAAACTCTCTAGGTTTTTAAAATAACCCTAACTTTTAAAATTGCAGGTGACATTTCCTCTTTCCAGAGGAAAGAAAATCATGTGTTAGCCAACTGTGATGTTGCTCCTGGAGTCTTGGGTTTATTTAAGTAGAAGATTTGGGGAAAAAAAATCACATTAATTAAATTATTCACACACATATCTCGTTAACAACAAGGCCTTCAGATGAAAATATTTTCTTTCTTTCAGTAATAACAGCAGTGAAAAGCTTGTATGAGCTGCTACCTTGTATCTTTGGAAAGTGTGGTTTTGGTCAGTTTTCTAATCAGGCTTTTTGGTAATAGGTCTCATAGTGCAGATCTGTGCTGTAATGGATTTGGTTACTTTCAGTAAAAACACCTGTTACAATTGCAACCAATTCCGCCAAAAAAAAAACCTCTTAAAAATCACCTATACTGAGGTCTTGTACTAGCTTTTTTTTTTTCTTTCCCCCAGGAATCAACTCTTTCTGGGTGCCCTACTCTTTGTTGTATGTTTATATTTGGGAAGTCCTGCAGAAGGCCCTGCCCTGGCACAGCCCATCCTCTTTCTAACATCACTTGGCATTGGGAACTGGCAAATTGCTTTAAATTATTTCTTAAGTCACTGTTCTTCATGGCCCAATAAGCCAAAACCAGGCTGTGACTAGTTCTACCTGCAATTTGACTGCAAGCTGTTATACAACTTCTTCTTTCCTCCTCTTTTTTTTTGGATTTACAATTAGTTAAGAAATAAAAGTAAACTTCATTCAAGAATCCAGAAGTATGGGGGGAAAAAAATAAAACCAAACCAACAAACAAAAAAAGAAGCAAGAACAGTGCTTCTACTTTGGAAAATAGAAAGATGACCTTTATGGTCCTGTTTCTGTTATTAAGTAAAAAATGCAAAGCGGCTGGAGACTGACCTGAATCTGGACACTGAGAAAAAGGGCAGAGGGGGAAGGGAAGAGAGAAGCAGCAGAAAGGGGAGGCAGGAATATCTCTTAGTAGCAGCAGGGCATGGATCCAACCTGTAACACTTGATGGTGACTAAAATTGTGCACAGCTTGAAAATCATAAAGAGCCTGTTAGTTTCAATACCTATGAATTACATTATAATTAACTGAACAGAGTCATGATTACTCTTCTTAGTTAAATACGATTATTATAATATACTTTTGCATTACAGAAATGGTTTAACTTGGTGCAGTTCTAAATAATATGGAATATTCCCATCAGTATTTCGAATTAAGCACAAATTACACTGCAGATAAACTATTTGCACATATTTAAGGCTATGAAGTCAGTACTACTTTTCAATACTTGTTTCAAGGAAAACAGGGACTTTTTCACTCACTACAAAGCAAAAAACACTGTCTATGCCATTAAGGCTCACGGGTACAGTGTGTGTGAGAAAACCACAAATAACAGTAACACACCAGAAGTTGGGTGGAGAGCCTGTCACGGGGTGTCAGAAATAAGTTGAGTCGTGATGTTGTCTCGTGTGGTCTCTGCATCAGGTGCAGATCCCCAAGAGCCGCCTCGCGCATTCCTCGCAGCCCCAGAACGGCCGCACAATGCTGGAGCCCGAGGTTGTTAAGTTCAGTAAGAGAAGGAACAAGCCATTGATGCTGCTTGAAACAAGGGAAAACAATAGGTCTTTAAGACAGCTCCCAGTGCCGAATGTAAATTGTTTTTTAATAAAATGTAGACAAAACCAGATGATGTCAGAAGAATTCCTCCCCTGTGCCACCCTGGAGATTGTTCAGTAAGCAGCAAGAAGCGCATACATTTTGGGAAGCTTTTCTGGGCTTCTCATTCCCATTGCAGCTGTACAAGGGTGTCTGTAGGCCCTTTCTTGCATGCCCAAATCCTTATTTCCAGCAAAGCTACAGTTATGAAAATACAACGTACTGGGTCTGTGAGGTGGGACTCGTAGGCAGCAAGTACACAACTATTTTCTTTCTACCTTTAACTGCACGTTGTGGGACACCCCACGCTTCATTTGCTGTGTTTAATTTTTCCCTCCCTCTCATCAGCATTTGCTTTCCCCAGATCTTGCTGGTGGTGAGTCCTTTCTTAGATTAAGAGAAATCACACAAAAAATGCAGGCCTATCTGTGCATTTATGTGTATGTGTGGCACAAAATAACCATGTGTGTACACACATATGTTTATACATATGACTCCATATGTATGTGTAGAGGGTGTGTATAGCTGCATGTGTAAAAATAAAGTAATTTTGTGGAACAAGATGCCCTGTGTCATTAAATTGTGTTAATGAGAAACAAATCTTCAAGCTGATAGACAATAGCCTTTTAAGGCAACCTATACATTAGCAGTTCATGTTTGATCATTTTCTTGAACATTATCCCCCAGCATTTACAGTTATCTGATTTCATGTGTTGGATCTGTATTAAAAATAACACAGTTCCCTGTAATTCCTTCTGTATTTTCTTCAAACACAAGGGAGAAAGCACATTCCCTAATATATTTTATGGGCACACTCTCTTTGTAATATTTCCTTTGCAAAGGTCCTGCTCGTATTTGTATCTTATTACTTTTCTTATACTGGATTTATTGATAGTTTCTAACAAAAATATGATTTCAGTGTATTTACGGAACAAAACTCAATATAACAGCCCCCAATTCAATTTTTTTTCATCAAAATGGAGAACAATAAAGAATCTAAAGTCTTTGGTTCAGACACATAGCATCAAAAACCCCTATATTGTTAAAAGAAATAACTCAATAACAGGGAAGTGATAGATATTACTTAAAGAACAGCATTAGCTTTGTTTACCTTATCTGTGTTTCTAATAATCCAGACTACAACTTGGAGACTTACACAGCTTTTGCTCCTGAAACATGTATAAATTCACTCATACTCTTGAAATGGGGAAAAATAATGCCTATAGATTAAGAAGAATTTATTGCATATTGTTACCAATAGTAATAATATTATACCAATTTAGATGCATTTCACATGAAGAGATTTGCTGTTTATTGTTTCTCCACGCTTCTTTCATAAATGCGTTCTGTTTATAGGGTTGAATATTTTTGCTAAAAGTTTATATTCTGCATTTCTGATGAGTTACTTTCAGTGAAAGACTGTGGAGCTAATTCTAGAGGTGGGGGGTGGTAGGTGTTTGTTTTTCTATTGACCACTAGCTAAAGATTTGATTAATAACTTTGGCTAACAATAGATTTTTAGTTAAATAGATGGATGAATTCATTATTTACCTGTTCTTATTCTCGTGTGTATTGCCCAGTGATGATTATAGCTGTTTTAGAAATGATCCTTATTTATGGTATGTTGCATCATCCAGAGATGTAGTAATGATTTTAGATTTTCCACCTAAATTACAGGGCACTTTCCACTGAAAATGGTAAACAATATTACAAACTTAAAAAAAAGAAGTAATCTGATTTCAGGGAAGAGGGAACCCAGTGAAAGATGTGTGCTTTTATAAGGATGGACAATGGAAAGCAAAATAATAACTCCTAAGTTTGATTGTTCAAATATATTCTGCAATACAGAGAGCTGCATGCAGGCTGGAGCAGGCATGGGGCAGGAAGGTTAAGTAGAAGAGAAGGCACAATACTTCAGATTGGCAGTAGACTGCAGCAAGAATAATCTAATCAAAACTAAATTCAATTATCTAGTCCCAGGGCAGGCTCCTGGGACTGCTGCACTGAATGCTAGCAGAGCTCCTCCTAGACATTTTTCCCCAGTCAAACTCACATGATGAATGCAGATGAAATTTGAAATATGAAAATCTGAAATAATTTATGGAAGTTGTCAGAAATTTGGCCTGCTTGTGGTGTAATTTCCTCTGAGACGAGGCGGGCTGGCTCATTGCTCCTAGTCTCAGAGCAGTTGCTGGTCTTCCAGTGGATGGATCAACCCCTTTAAAATGCTCTTCCAGACAAATTACAGCTCATTACAGACAGCCTTGCACCATGCCATTATGTCAGAGGAAATCTTTTTTCATTTGCACAAATTTGCTTGGAATTCTCATATTTATTTGAGCATCCATTATCGAATCTGAACATTGAATTATCCACAATTATTTTCTGGGTAGGCGGATGTTTGTGTATATGGAATAGATAGTGACTGTGTAGATACACAAATGCTACAACATTGCTGAAAATCCTGCTTATTTCAAACAACTGCATTTATAGAGAGAGTTTATATATATATAAAAATAAAGGTTGTTTCCTGAAGATAGTCTTTCAGGAGACGCGTTTACTTTTTTAAAGGAGGCATCTACAGAAACCAAGTCACTTTCCTGCGACTCAGAGCCTGCTCTTTGTAGCTATCACAATTAGAACTTCTGTCTGTACACACGTAATTCGTGTATGGTCTGGCCCCAAGTGAGACATCTTCAGTTGTTACGTAGTTCAGATTACATTCCATATGCTGTCTCCATCGCTGTTGTACTCACATCTACTGCTTCTCCCACCTCTCCCTCATGCTGAGAATGGGTGTGAATTGGCATGCAGGAAGATGAAAGGGACAACGATGGGACACATCCCAAAGCCCTCACTCCATATGAGCTAAATGATGTACTTGGTATTTACGTTTTCTAGTTGCTTAACCCTGTTACCAGGCTACTGGTAATACAATCTCATGGTTGTTTAACATTGGAAACAATCATTGAAAGAAAGATTTTACAAATGGTAAATGGTAAATGGTAAACAGTCTCAGGTCTCTACATAAAAGTTTCATCATACTGAAGTTTTTAATTACCTTTTGTACCTCTTCATGGAAATAGCCTTTAAGTTCTCTCCAATCTATTTCAGCATCATAGCTCTCATCTCAACAAGGGGTAATGCTTTCAGACTGAAAGAGGGTAGATTTAGATCAGCTATTAGGAAGAAGTTCTTCACTATGAGGATGGTGAGGCACTGCAACAGGTTGCCCAGAGTTGTAGATGCCCGTTCACTTTAAGTGTTCAAGGGCAGGTTGGATACCCATAGCAGGGGGTGGGAATTAGATGGTTGTTAAGGTCTCCTCCAACCAAAACCACTCAATGATTCTGTGATTTATAGTATTAGAAGAACTTTCCTTTTTACCAGAAGAAAGGGAAAGTGGGGGGGTTCTGATTTTTTTTTTCTAGTCACAAAAATTTTTAAGAACTTCTCAAGGGATACCTTTCACAATATTAGTCAAAAGTGAGCTGATCAGAAAAGTTTCCATTGTGGAATATTTGACATATTTTGTGATGTATTGAACTTCCTTCTTCACCAAGTCATCTGCCTGTGCAAGAAGACTTTTTGCCATCTGGCTTTTCAGTATGTATTCAGTCTCTCAGTGGAAGTTTGATATATCTGGACCATCTGTAAGTTGGACAATATTTGGGACAGAATGTAAAATATAGACTGTCCAGTGATCACAGGATAGTTATCTCTGTCTGCCTTGGGACAGAGCCTGAGTAGAAAGAGCTCCATCCATACTAGCAGAATCAGCAGATACTGTAATAAACGACAAAGCATGGCAGTATCTACAGGGAGTTCATAGTCAGTGCATATATCTTAGTAACCTGCAGAAGCTTGCAGAGATCAAGGGGCCAGCTTTATTCCAGCAAATGGCCCCAGAAGTTCCTGGTCAGTTCAGGTAGTGGAGGGACTACATTAACTGCAGGAGACCCTTGAAACATCTATTTACGGCTGGGCCCAAGAGGTGTGAGTACTTGTAAAGGGGAATTGGCAGTGTGTTGGGATGGTAGTAGAGCAAGAATGAACTCTGATTGATTATGAGGCTTATGAACATTAGCCAAATGCGGTCGTTTGTGCAATTAATGCAGTGATGCTGAGAACAGCAATATCTAGTACTTTATTGTAATTCTCTGAGCAGAATTTTGAACCAAGAAGGAGTCACTTTGCTACCATGGAAGTTATTTATGTTAAAGACGCATAATGATATTAGCACTTCAAAAACCAGAGACACAAAATCATTGGACTGAGAAAGCTCTGAGCTATTTTATATGTTTTGCATTTGCATTTTATTCATAATAAATATAAATTGCAAATCCTCCCTTTAAAAAATGTTGGAAAGAAAAATAATTACCTAGGAACCACGAATTTTACTTATTAGGATTTCTGTTTCTTTTTGTGCTACACGTTTTTGAAATATTAGTGAAGTCACTTCTCTTCCCCCCTCCATACCACTCAATAGTGTTGTCAGGATGCAGAGAAAAAAAAAAAAGCCACAGAAACATGTAACTTATTTAAGTCACCACACCCTTTCTTTCTCCTGGATGGCTGTTGCATGGCTGGAACGGGTTGTAGCCTCCCAGCTTCTCTTTGCTGCAGGAAACTTTGTAATAGCACTTAAATAAATAAAGAGACTGGGTAGGAGATTATTGCTTTCATTGTGCTATTGTATATGTGCATTATAGAGTCACCCCATAGATTGACACAATTAGCTGAATGCAGGACAAGACAAATGTTGTATATGACAGTGGGGTAGTATTGAAAGATGACCCCATATCTGGAGAGCTGAGAGTTATGGATCCATTGATAGCTGTTACCAGTGTTTTGAAGCGTAGCTGTTAAATTTTGCCTGCTGGCTTCTGGCTGCTGGCCTGCCTGCCTGGGCAACCGGGCGGCTGAATGGAGCTGCGGGCAGCTTCGGCACTTTGTTCTTCTCTTATAATAACTGACCAGTGACAGGAGGAGCCTCTGCAAAAAAAGCGAAGGGGGACACAGCACTGCTAATCTTTGTTGCTCATTTCACTGCCTGTGCTTCTGTTGTTCGAGCAATTTAAAGGACTGAGATGCTTTCAAACGCCTGTGTATGGCAGCGCTGGATGAGAAAACAGGGTCACTTCACAAAGAAAATATTTTAAATAAATGTGAGTATTCTAATCAAATATTAAACTTTTCCTCCAGAGAGAACATAAGACCATCATAAGATACCTAATAGGGACAGCTCAACATCTCTAAATACAAGCGATTTTCTATTTAGACACACACACATGCAATCAACATACATATGCCATAGGTAGCTAAATTTAAGTGTCCAGCCTGGAAGATATTGGCAGAAATTCCTGTCTGCTTTGGTTTAAATATCTGTAATAGGTATAAAGATTTTGTATTCTTCAGTTTTTGGTTACTAGTTCACCTGTAAACAGCAAGGCTAATATATCCTTGTTAAAAAAACAAATGCCAGAATTGTTTGAGTGCATGTGCCATGTATTTACCAGGAGAGATATTCAGGAAATCTTTAAGGGAATTTTTTTTGTGTGTGACCTCCTGAGTAAATAAGGCTTGTGCAATGCTGCTCTTTGGGCCGTATGTGAGCATGCATGCGTGCGTTTGCCCAAGTGGATCCCTTAACATGGGAACCCAGAGGACAGTCTGAATCGAAATGACAGTGAAACAGAAGAATGTAAATGTGATGTGTTCCTCAGAATCTCATTAAATGAGTAAGAGTCTGATTTTTCCTACAAAAGAATAAAATCATTTTGAGATCAGCCTCTGTGAAACAGAGAATCCACCCAAGCGAGACCTTTCAAATACATTTATCAGAAAAAGAAATCCCAAGCAAGCCCAAGAGAGATTGTCACATTTTGAAAATCTCACCAGCATGAGCTTCTCCTAAAAGAAGAGTCGTCTGTTTGGCTTCATATAGCAGAAGCTAGGCACAGGGTTGGCTTTCTCAGGGGAAGCCATTTGTACCTCAACTCCTAAAGTGCTGGTTATTAAACAAGGAGATGCTATGAGACCATCACTCTTGTTGGATTCTCACGGAGGAAACTGTATGTTTGAAGGAAATTGAAAGCTTTTGCTTAACTTTTCTAAGATAACACCAGCTTCCAGACAAGTGGTACTGGTTAAACAGGCAAGTAGGTGCTAAACTCAGTTTGTCGCTTGACTCTGCCCTTCATCAGAGGAATATTCTGGCTGCACACACACAAATAACTGTTGTATCAAGGAGTATCTGTTGACATAGGCCAAAAAAGACCTCATATTGTGGAGTTTTGTTATTACTGATGAGGAAGAAAACATCTTTTTAATGAAAATATCAAATGAGCCTGTTACTTCTCCATTTCCATCAAATACTCATGGAAAGAGGAAATTTATGAACAGCTCTCATCAAATTACTGTATCAGGAAAAAGCTGGGCTTTTGAATTTATATTTTCCACCTCAGAAATGTAACCTGTCAGGCACCAGGCCTTTACAGTTTCCAGTACCTCTGAGTGCTCTGTTCCCATGGATGTTATACCTGCAAAAAACCCAGCTGATTGGTTATTGCTTCTGAATTTCTGGGCTCTCTTAACCTCTTCTATTCCACCATGAGTATTTGGGAGGGGAAAAAAGGTATGCAAGTTAACCAAATTATAGATTCCATGCAGGACTGGAAATTAAGATTGTAGGGAGAGTACCCACATTACACATAAACCTGCCTGGCTGACGCATTCCCTGGTGTCAGAATGCCTGCACAGTATTTTTTTGTGGAGGCCCCGTGAAAGAAGAAGCATCACAGAGAAGAGTGAGACACTTGGATACTCTTCTGCATGGAGCCAGCAAGGAAGGAGACACTTTAAGTATTATAAGCGTTAGAGGAGAGATGGGATTCATTGGTAAGAAATCAGACTAGCAGTCGTCAGACTTGGATTCTGATCTTTGGTAGTTCTAGAGAGCCTTAATTCCCAAGTCAAAGTTACACACTGATGGTTACCTCATGGCACATTTTTTTTTTTATGTAAAAGGTAGGTAAACCAATTGCCCCTGACATTGTTTCCAGATTGTGAAGGTCTGTGTGCTTTAAGATGTCTAGGAAGAAGTCAGTAACTACATACAAAATAATAGTGGTTTTTTTATGACCTGCTCATTCATTAATACTTGTAAAATGCCTTGAGATCCTTGGATGTAGAGTAGCATAGAATATGCTGTAATGTTATTGTTAATAATAAAATCAAGATAATTTGGAGATAAAAGGAGATTGATAGGTGCAATAGAGTTCTTGTCTGGGAAGAGACAACCAGCAGTTTCTTTTTCCATTGTCCCAGATGTCTCTGTTTGCTTTCAGAGACAAATTACACTGTACTAATAATTTCATTTAACTCACTGATTTCTTTTGTCCTTTTTTTATTCCCAAAGCACTATTGCTTTTGCAAGACAACAATAACCATGACTCACTCTTCACATGCATTTCTTAATAAAGCTGTCCTATTATTCTTTCTTAACTTCCTGGTGTTCAGGAAATGTTGCGCAGTATAAAGTTAGTGGAGTTTTCCTATTCAAGTGTTTGGGGTTTTTTCCACTTTTGCAGCTAACCACGAGTGTGAGTACTCCCACTCCAAGGCAAGGAGTTCATTCACAACCACGTCAGTTCACATCTGTAAGGGTTGCTACTTTTGTGTCTCTTAAATCCACTCATTCTGCAGGTGTAAATAGTTCCTCGGAAGTCAGTGGGATTTCATAAGGTGAACAAGATTTTAGCTTTGCTGACTACAGTAGGAGTTTTATCTGATTCGGGATCGAGGTGTTGGTCCCAAAGGTGAATGATCAAAGCCAAAGTGATAAGACATGAAGTGAAAAAAATGAATAGTCATCCTTTTTCCCCTACAAGCTGTTCTTATTGCTTTATTGAATTCTAGCTCTACAAATAATCTTCTCGTGATGCACTTTCAAGTAGTATAAAAGGGGAAAAGTGGAGAAGATTGTTTCTAGCGTTTTCCTATACTGGAAAAAACCAAGATCTTGTAGAAGACCTTTGTATCCATCCCAGGAACTCTAACTGTAGGGTCTCAAAATGTTCTTGTCCTTGCAATCAGACCATGTTTGATTAAGGGGAAAGACACAGATAAGGTTTGGAAGATTACTCCTTAAGAGAATATATTTTTACATAGGACTCATTCCTACTACTAATTTTACACAACACTAGGACACACAGAATGTCCATATGGAATGTTGCCATATGCATAGACTTAAGATACGTTCTTGCACATTTTATTCAAGGAAGTGCTTACTTTCGTGGGGCTTGAGTAAGTCTCTTCATTGTAGACTATTACACTCAATGGTGTATTTTGTATATCAGTCTTTATAAAATAAAAGCTTTTCCATCTATTGACATTAGATTTAGTTTACCTCAAAGAATTCATTTTAATCCTGGGAAATAAAAAGGGGCTTAACTTGAGGAAGGTTTACACAGATGTAACCATGTCACCATAGTAGGACACTTATCACTCCTTGCAAGTCAGAATCAGGAACTAAGTTTTCTGCGCCACCTGCCAGAACAGCTTTCCACCAGCAACTCCATCCTACCGGAGCCAAAATGGACGACTACTACAACGCTCATCTTCCCTAGGGGCTGGGCTTGACTTGTATTTCTCCCAACCAAAGAAAGAGTGGCTGGCTCAGCTGAGGAGCCTTGGAGACCTCACAAACTTACACCATGTAACATCAAAACTGCAGGCGCTATTCGGCGAAAAACATTTGGGATATTGAAATAATAGGCACTGTAATATCCTTTATTTCAATTTGATTTTTATTAATATTGCAACTACAGCTGTTGGCTCACTTTTTTCTCACCACACGTATGCCCTTATCGCCATTTGCATTTGGCAGGGAAGGGTTGCAGATGTTATAGGTGTGCAGTCACATCAGAGAGTTAGTGTGTTGCAGTGGACATCATCTCCATCACCAAAGCCCGGCTCTGAGGTGTGTCGGGGAGACTTGGCTTTTAAGGGCAGACCTGTGTCCACTTGCC
>NW_009718160.1:39358-39597 GCF_000703405.1 Apaloderma vittatum
AGTGAGCGACAGCTGCCAGCCAGGCCTCGCCGTGGGGGGAGCCGGCTGGGGCCCCACGCTGTGCTCTCAGGCAGCTGCATGGGCTGCGGCCGGCGGGGCGCGGCGAGGGCGTGAGGGTGTGTGCACGCGTGTGTGTGTGCGAGTGTACGAGTGTGTGTGTGCGAGTGCGCCAGAAATGCCTCCTTTCACCCGCCTCGCTTCCCCGGCAGCGCTCTCCTGCTTCAGGCGGCTGGTGGCTC
>NW_009718161.1:0-234 GCF_000703405.1 Apaloderma vittatum
CCGTCCCCGCGCCACGGGCACAGCCAGCGAACGATGAGTTCCTTTTATTAAGGAGTTTAGAAAGTCCACATGTACAGCGTTGGACACCACTCACACACAACCTAGACTTCACGGCACTGCTACACACCACCACCTGGCCCAGGGCTTTGCCGGGAGGGTACGTGGCCAGGTCCCAGACCCCCCCGACCACCCCTGCCCACCCCTCTCCAGGGAGGTGTCACCACAGACGGGCTT
>NW_009718161.1:718-957 GCF_000703405.1 Apaloderma vittatum
CCGGCTCCTCCAGGCAGGGATGGAGTGGGTAGAGCTTTTGCCTGCGCCTGGAGCTCATCCTCTCCCAAGAGTTTCCAGGAAGGTCTCTGGCAGAGGGGAAAGCTGAGGTGATCCCCAACGCGTCGTTTATCCCCGTTTCCTTGGCAGGACAGACGGGGACCCTGGCAGGCAAAAGGGTTTGTCCAACACAGGAGCCAAGGTGGGGAAGGGTTGAAAAAAAAGAGAAGTGCACAAGGAAG
>NW_009718162.1:0-3403 GCF_000703405.1 Apaloderma vittatum
GGGGCCCAGTGAGGAGGGGGATGTGGGTGTCTGGACCCCCCAGAACCAGCCCCGCTGAGCCCCACGGTGGGTGAGGGCCCCGTGCTCCACCGAGCTCTGGACGAGGTGTGTGCTCTTCCACACCTGCTCCGGGGGGACACCACCCGGGCCCCAGGACCCCGCAGCCCTGGGGACTCTCGGGTGTCCCCAGACCTCAGTGCCTGGTGGTGAATGGTCCTGCTTGAGCGAAGCTGCTCATCGTTGTCTTCTTTTCTTCCAGGGGGATTACACCTGCACCTTCACGTACTCAGCTCAGGGAGGAACAAACGAGGTGAGTTGAGCAAACCAGGTCTTGAAGAATGAGAAGCTGCTCAGGAGGATTTCGCTGGCGAGGAGCTGACTCCAGGGACCGGGAGCTGTGGGGAAGGGCGGCTGCATCGTTTCCAACACTCTGTGTTTGCAAAAGTAACTTCTGGGATTTGCTCCCTGAACGGAAGCGTCCTCTACGTGTTGCAATGACACCGTGGTTTGTGAGGCCATGACATTTGTAAGGCTTGGGGGCCTTGGCATTTGTAAGGAGAACAGGGAGTGACATTTTCATACCCCAGCTGGTAGGAACGACCTCGCAGGAGTAACTCCTGTGTGTTCTTTAGCAGGCTCGAAGGGGGTTTTGTAGCTTATGTTGCTGCTGCAGTAAACGCTGTGCAGATACACAGCTTGTGCTTCCTTATCTGTTACAATAGTCCTGTTAGAATCAGGTCCTTTTAGCACGAATGAAACTTTAAATCTTTTCTGTAACTAATGGAATGGTGGAGAGGGCGACCAGGCTTTGACCTTTGTGCTCCACAGAGTAAAAGGGGCCGTCAGCAAGTGTTGCGTAGTTACCTCGTGTTGGTTTAGAAGTTGTCTCGTCTGCAGCTGGGAGGGGAGGCGACAGGCCTCGAGGGTGAGCCCACACTAACTGTTTGGACGTTTTTTTACCACTTTTTGAGAACTATTGGTAAAGAGTTTGCTCTTTTTTATATATGTAAAAACTTTCCCCTCCACAGCAATGGCAGATGAACATTGGAGTCAGCGAAGACAACCTGCTCTTCTCCTGCTCCATCTGGAGGTGTGTTGTTTTAACCCCAGTAAGGCCAAGATTCTACCTCCCGACTGGGTTTGTCTCTCTGCAGGGCAGCTCCAGGGTTTTTTTCTCTCCCAGAGAGATACTGTGAGGCTGGGTGGGCTCTTTAGCCAGGGGGTGGTTTATAAATGCTGTGTTCCCCCCGCTTCACCCTCCTCACTAGGTGGAGCTCCAAGAGAGCCGGAGGTGGCTGGGGAGGGAGGGAGCCACGAACCTGAGCTCATCTGCACCTCCACCCTCTCTGCCGATGTCAAAGACTCTGCTTTCTTGTTTCAGGCCCCAAGGGAAGTCTTATCTCTTCTTTACCCAGTTTAAAGCTGAAGTGAAAGGAGCCAAGATAGAGCATGCCATGGCTTATGTAAGTCCCAGCTGATTGCTTGGAAGCAGGTGTGTGGGAGGCTGCTATAAAACATGAATTGAACATGGAAAACATTTATTAGACATCTGTGCAATAAAATGTACTCCAGCACGTCCCTAATTAGAGAGTGGTGGCAGTCAGGAGCGCGGCTGCAGGTAGGCTCTCCTGCACCATTTGATTTCTGCTCCTTCAACGCTGTATCGGCTTTGCCAGCGTTGGCGACTCCAAAAGACACCGTCCTGCACTGCACCAGGGGAATCTCGCTTTGCCTCAACATATTGCATGTGACAGAGTAAATAAAACCTCTGTGGGTGCTTTTGTGTGGCTCATTCTTCCATTTCCCAGTCTTTAGCGGTGAGGCTTTTAGTCACCCGAAGGACATGAGTTTGTGGTTTAATAGGAAATGGAAAAATAGCCAGAGGTTTTCCTTCGGATTTCCTTTGTGGACTTAATTCTTTCGCTCCACATTGTTAAAACCCAAGCTTATTCTTTTTCAAAACATGCTGGGTTTTGTTTGCTTTAAATACCGTCGTTTCTTGGATTGCCTCAGCTGCTTAAACCTCCTTCCTTCCCATTTCAGTCTCAGGCTGCGGTGGGTGCACAGAGAGACATCCCCTTAAAACAGGAAGAATTTGAAATCACCGAAACAACAGGTCTGTGCCGGAGAGAACTGTGAGAGGAAGGGGCTGGGGTGGGAGACAGGCCTGGCTGGCTGCCAGGAGACGAGTATTTGAGCTCAGCACAGCCAGGTGACGCTGCATAGATGTTAAATTAGCGTGGGGGAAGAACAGGTTTATCACAACACGCCGCGCACAAGAAGAGAGCGCAATGCTCGACTTGCTGCCTTTATCGTCCTGGAAAGGAACCAGCAGGGCTGTTTTGTTCGTGCCTTGCCATCTGTTTACCCCGTGCTTGTTTTTTTTCTCTTTCTAGTGTCTCACAGGGAAGGCAAGTTCCGTTTCGAACTGTCCAAACTCATGATTGTAGCAAAAACGCCCCGTGACGAGCTGTGACCCCGAGGCCAGTGTTGGGCCGGAAGAGCATGGCAGATAAAGAGGATTCCTTGTTAACTGCGGGGTTTTTTTTGGTTGGCCAAACCTTTTATGTTTTCCGTATCGAAATGTGCTCGGGTCCAGTGTAAGTGGGGCTTGGAGGTGTTAAGACAGATGCATTCTGCCTTGTGTCAGAGTAACAACGTGCTTTGCAGCTGGAAACCTCCTCCGAGACTCCTGATCTGCAGCCAGCCGTTCAGCCGCCCGCTTTCTGCTTCGTGGATCTGCTGAATATGGTAGAGCTCCCCTTGAACCAGGGCTCCTTATCTCCCTTGCTCAGAAGAGCAATGCGGAAAGATAAGTGGCTGGATTTAACCACGGTCTGCGAAAGGGAAGCTGTTAACTCTGTAGCCTCTGGAAGGGAGACACGATTTCTCTCTCTGCAAGCACGATGGGAGTTAAAAATGAAATTGGGTGGGAGGGGGAAGGAAAGGATGGCGTTGGCCAAAGTTCCTTGTTGAGTGCGGCTATCAAAGACCATGGCTGGCTTTGCTGGGGAGGATGATTGGACTAGATGACCTTTAAAGGCCCCTTCCAGCCCAAAACATTCTCTGATTTTAGGATTCTATGGTCTGGACGTGCCCCATTGCAGAGCACGGGTTGGGCTGGGGGAAGGCAGAGCTGTTTATTCTGACACAACCCAGGAATCAATCGAAGCAACGCTTTCATGTCTCAGTACAAACGCCGGACTGTTTTCTACATACACAAGTGATTTTTTTCTTATTTAGAGTAATAACAGCGAGGGAATGTGGAATTCCTCTCCTGTGTAAATACAACAGAAATAAAAGAAATAAAGCATCACGCTCTGGCCTGAGTGTGCTCGGCTCTCCGACTCTGCCCTCCCCGGCTGGATGCCGAGCGTGTGGCAGGGCCTTCGGCGGGTGTTCG
>NW_009718162.1:3434-4642 GCF_000703405.1 Apaloderma vittatum
AAGGTGTCACACGGGGGTTTGGAGGCTGCAGAAGCTTTAAGGGGCTTCTGCCCTCCCCAGGGGAATCCCAGCACGTGAGAACAAGGCTCCGGCTGCAAGTTTGCATAACCCAGTGCTAGTGACGGGTGCTTTTGATGCCTGGTGATGGTTTATTGTTGGTAGCTGCTTTTCCCCCTTTTGGGGACAATTCCCTGGTTTGGGGTGGTGCTTTGCAAGCTCTGTTTGCCAGGCTGTTCCTAAATGCTTCTTCCTCTGCGGCGTGGCTCTTTCTGGATCTGCAGATAACCTGCCGGACCCAGGAGTATCCCCAGGGTGTTCCTACCTGAGCTCCGAGCTGCATTTAGGGTGCCCATGTTGCAGATCTCTGACTTTTCTCCCTGTTTAACCAGTCGCTTGGAGGGAACCAGCCCAGCAGGAGCTGAAGGGGCTCATTTCCCAGGCTCGTACAGCCAGAGTTGGGATGGGAAACCCCTAAGATGGTTTTTCTAGCAGCGTGTGTGCTCTGCAGGGCTTCCCTGGGACAAAAAGGCAAGAGTGTGGGAGTGAGGTGGGTGTTTGCTCTGGGGTGCAGGGGGGGGAAGTTTCAAGTTAGACACCTGCACGCAAAGGAAAGTTGTCGCCGAGCATTTGGGTGGGTTAAATGTGATCCTGGGGTGTAGGAAACCCTGGGGACAAAGGGAAGAGCCGTGAGCAGAGATGTTTCATGCGATTAAGGCTCATCTTGCAGCCTCGAGAACAGCAAAGCATTTCTGGCTGTTGCTTCCACCAGCCCCGGGTCTGAGCTTTGCCAGCTCATGGCATCTGCCGGTAACTCCTCGGAACGGTTCCCAGCTCTGGCTCCCCTCCAGCACGTGAAGCTGCCGCAAGCCCAGAGGTAACGGGAAGGTCTGTTCTCAGACGGCGGGTACCAGCGGTTCACTTCACCCTGCCCTCCTCAAGGGACCAACCTCAGGGGATCTTGGCCACGTCCACGTGCTTTACCCCCTACCCTGAGCTGTGCCACACAATTAAGTGAGCTCCGATAGCCAGGCTGATGAAATGACAGAGATAAGGGCTTTATTTCTTTTATTTAATCTTGAAGGCTGGAAGTTATCAGCGCCTCGAGCCAGCAGTGGAAAAGGAGCAGCGGATGGGAGCCGTGGAGCTGCTCTCTGCCCGCGAGCACCGGCAGCCTCCCGTGCCTGGAGAACTCCCGCGGGACGGGAGGG
>NW_009718162.1:4731-7166 GCF_000703405.1 Apaloderma vittatum
GCGGTGGGTTGGAAGCGGGCCACGGCTGTTGCATCCGTGCTCTGAGAGCCTTTAGGACATGCCTGTGTCGAATTCTGTGACGCTGCCCTTTGTTTCCCATGATTAGGGTTGTGCTTTTTTTTCAGCTCCTGCTCTGCAGCGCGTGTGGGTGTCTGCAGGGCAGCAGGATTTCTCTCCCCCTCTGCCCCCAGACCTTAGCTCGGGGTTTGTGCTGGGCTTTGCACTGTTTTTTCCACCCACGGGTTCAGCGCTGGGGGATGGAGAGCAAAAGGCTCAGGTTTAAGAGAATAATCACCATTTAAAAGACAAAACCCAACCACCCCTGGTGCTCGTTTTATCGCTGTCAACCGCCTTCGTAACAACCGCATGGAGCATCCAGGCCAAACAGGTGAGTTTATTTTCAAATAACTCATCAGGGCTACAGAGTTTGCTAAAAAATAAGAGCCACAACTCAGTCGAGGACACATAAAAATGTAGGAAACCCGAGGGAGAGCTTCGCACGACCACCAAGGGAGCCATCACAGTGGCACTACTGTGGGAGGCCGGTGGGGATGAAGGGGTGTACCTGGGATGGAGCTGGTCCCTCCAGCTCCCTCCCTGCCCTGAGGGACCTGCCCCGGTGAGGTGGGATCCTTCTGGTCTCACAGATTTGTCTTTTAGGAGGCCAAAGCCCTCGCTAGCCTGCGAGAAACACCTTGCTACCCTGGGCAGCGCAAGCCTGGACCATGATTTGCTCTCACCGTGTCATGGAGCTGCTCAAAGGCAACCACGGGGCTCCGCAAGCCTCTGGTCTCACGACCATTCATCCACACAACTGCCCACCCGCTCAGAGACACCTTAGAATTGTTGCCTGCCGCGAGTCTTTGGTTTGTTTTTTTTCCCCCAGGAGGGTTACAAATGGAGTTCAAGGTGAGGAGTCCCAATTCCTTGGGCTCTAAGAGCACTTGGTGAGCAAAGAAAATCAAACTGTACAGCCCAGGATCACCTGGAAAGGACTCAGCCCTGAGGGGTTGCAGACCCTGGGCAAGGGTTAGACAGAGTCAAGAGGTTCAGTCTTCTGGAGAAACGAGGAGAAAATCAGTTAGCACTGCAGAGGAGAAGAAGACATCGAGCCTGGTGATGGTCAAACCAGGCGTATATCCCACCCAATCTTCGGTCTCACAGGAGGCAGAGTCCGGCAGTTGCTGCCGCTGGCCCATCTTGGCCAACTTCATATGTTGTCCTCCTCCAGCATCTTGTTAACCCCTTCGCAGATCCTCTTCAGGTGGGTGCGGTAGGGCTCAGACGGCCCGTACAGAGCCGAGAGGAACTCGTAGTCCGCAAAGTGATTGAAGACGTGGTTGATGCGCGAGTGGGATTTGGCCGTGAGGTGGCCGTTGACAGCCTGGTGCAGCAGGTCCCGGCACTCCGTCAGCACGCCTGACATGACCCTGCGGTCGAAGGTGAAGTCTATCTGGTGGAAGCTGACAGCCATCATGGCCAAGGTGTGCACCTTCTTGCGGAAGCGCTCCATCACCAGCAGCTCCTCGGGGGTGAACTGCCCGTTGCGGTAGAGCATGCCCAACTTCATGACGATCTTGATGAGGTTTTTGATGATCTTTTGGGCCTCTTTGCGGTTGTGGGTGTACTCCTTGGTGGCCCGGTAAAGCTCATCCAAGATCTCGCTGCTGGTGTCGTCGATGAAGACGTTGGCGATGGTCTTGGTAGCCATCTTGCTCAAGAGCTTCTTCTGGGCCTGCAGGGCCAGGTTCTTGGTGCTGAAGGTGTCCATCTCTGTGGGGGAAGAGGCACACACAGAGTTCAGCCCATGCCCTGGAGCAGTCCCCATCCCTTCTCCTCCCCACGCAGCCTTTTGGGAAGAAGAAAGCATCTCCGGCCAACGGCAAGACCGAGCGGAGCTCCTGGGTGCCAGGGCAGGCAGGAGCTGAGCTCACGCCCTGGGCTTATTGGCGGGATGATTTTCGGGGTGTTCCCACCCTCCTTCCCCCAACGCTGGGGAGAAGCTACAGCGCGATCGGCGGCGAGCGAGGTCTCCCTACCCGAGCATCGCCCGCGATCCTCCATCCCCGTCTCCCTCCCGTGCCCGGTGCCGCCCTCTTCCCGATGCCGGAAGGACTCTTGCCCCATCGTTTTAACAGTTTTATTTCCTTTAAAACCTGACTCATTTCCTGCAGCAGGGTGAGCTGGGGACAACGCAGGTGACGGCTGAGTCACCCGCCGCGGCCAGCACAGCCACGTGCCGAGGCCGGAGCGTCTCCCTCCCGTGCCCGGTGCCGCCCTCTTCCCGATGCCGGAAGGACTCTTGCCCCATCGTTTTAACAGTTTTATTTCCTTTAAAACCTGACTCATTTCCTGCAGCAGGGTGAGCTGGGGACAACGCAGGTGACGGCTGAGTCACCCGCCGCGGCCAGCACAGCCACGTGCCGAGGCCGGAG
>NW_009718162.1:7242-8182 GCF_000703405.1 Apaloderma vittatum
CCATCCGAGCTTGGGCTCATTCTGCCGCCGTCTTGGCTTCTCCCAGAGCCTGCACGAGCATCACATGAGGGTGAATAATTTGGCAAGCCAGAAACCTCACCCCTTTCTCACCTACAGCCCAACTCCCTGCACCCTGGCGGGACTAAATCCATCACCTCGGGCAGATTACGGCTTTAAAACCCTCTGCGGCTGAATAAACCTCCACCGACCCCTGAGACGCATCTCGCCCTGGGAAATCACAGAGCTACAAATCACGGGGAGGCGAGAACAGCACGAGAACAACCGGCTCCTGCGCCAGGCTGGATGGGCAGAGGTGGGGGGTGCTTATGCAAGAGCCCACACGTGGCAGGGTCAGCCTGGCAAAGCAAGAGCGGGGAAGGGATGGGATCACGCTATAAATACACCACCGGGGAGGGGAGAAGAGCTATTTAAGCTAAACGATGCTGCTGGTGTGAGAGGATGGAGGGGGATAAATCACCCAGGGATGTGGAGAATCGGTAGTTTGCAGCCTCGCTGGTTATTCCAGCGCAGAACTGAGTCTGTCCCTGGCCGAGCCACCACCCAGCCCTGACCCTCAAGCCCACTCCCACCACCACGGAGCACACGCCGGGTTCTCGGGAGCAAATCCCAGCTCCCTGCGGACACATATACCCAGTTGTGGCCACGGCTCCATCACACTGCAGCCGGTCGTGCAAAGGCAATGGTGCAAAGGCAGTAGTGCAAGCGGAGCCCCAGCATTGTCCAGCCACCAGCTCCCGGCGGCTCCACGAGGGCGTGAATTAAACGAGCGGTAGCGGAGCCGCCGTCCCAGCCGCACGCAGCGTTGTTTACCACCCTTGGGAAAAATACGGAGGTTTGTAAGTATTTCCTTCGGTGTGAAAACATTGATTTTCGCCAGCGTGAGCTTCGAGCTGAGGCTCTCGCGCCTGAATAAGCCAGA
>NW_009718162.1:8215-8658 GCF_000703405.1 Apaloderma vittatum
GCCGTCGGCAGCTCCCCGGCGGGTCGTGCTCATTTTAATCCCTGTGTACGAGATGCTGCTGGAGCCCAGACCCGGGGATTGGTCCTGCCAGGGACGGGCAAGACGAGCAGCCAGGGACGGGCAAGATGAGCATCACCCATGCTGGGGAAACTGAGTCACGAAGCAGTACAGGGGGGTGATCTTTCCTAGATCCCCCCCAAAATGGTTTGCAGGTCGCTCGCTGCAAAACCCGAGGAAACCCAAGCTCACCTCCTGGCGCGCGTTCGCTCCCGCTCGGTTAACCCGGCGCCCTCCACACCGCGCTCCGTCCCACCAGGACCTGCTGACTCAGCACCAACCGGCCGATTTCACCGGAACGAGCCCTTTTTCCTGCCGGCAAGGGCCCCGTGACCCCATTGTTCACCAAGGGGCTGCTATCGGCGCCCGGGAGAGGGAAGAATATG
>NW_009718162.1:8709-8930 GCF_000703405.1 Apaloderma vittatum
GTCGCTGAAGTTTCCAGACCGGCTCAGGGTTTGTTTTTTGCCTTTTTTCTCTTTCACCCCCCTCACCCCACTTCTTCTTTTTAATGAAAACGCCCTCAACAACCAGCTTCTTCTACCAAAAAAGAGCAGCCGGGAGTTGCTTTCACCGAGTCCCTCCCCGCTCCGGAAGAGCACGGCAGGGCTGTGGTCTCAACGGCGGCTTTGGTGACAGTCACAGCCCT
>NW_009718162.1:9014-9351 GCF_000703405.1 Apaloderma vittatum
GCCGGGATGCCCCTGCCCCACCCAAGGGACATGGCGGCATCCACGAGCATCTCACCCGACACCTGGCTGCAGCCTCAGCCCCGCGTCCCACAGGGACATCCCCCGCCTTGAAAAACATCTCCTACAGCGAGGCTGGTGCAAGCGAGAGCAGAATCTGTCCCTCTTGTTAAAAAGCATCAATTAAAGCTCCCATCTGCAGGGATGGAGTGGGGGACACAAGTCTCCGTTGTCCCCCTGGGGTGCAGAGCTGCCACGGGAGCTCATTTAACGGCCAAATCCTGCAGCGACGCTGCCTCCGGGTTATTCCTACCTGCCCCAAAGATCCCGTTCCCGCCCT
>NW_009718162.1:9364-9773 GCF_000703405.1 Apaloderma vittatum
CCAGCAGCTCCACGTGCTCACGTCCTTCCCCCCAGCTCCCCTCGGCGGCGGGCTGAATATTTCATGCTGGAAAGCAAAAGCACTTTAAATAATTTACGGGGCAGCTTGGTGCAAGCGTGTGGCACCGAGGGGGGGGCTCTAACCAAGAGCAGAGGCAACTCCTCCTCCTCCTCCTCCTCACCAAGGCCTTATTAACTTGTAGCTGTCTTGCTCCCACATCTCCCGAGCTGGGGTCAATATTTAATGTGGGAAATCTCCCTGGTTTTCCTTCAAACTCTGGCAAACGTCCCTGTTCCGCCTCTCCAGTACGCCCAGTCCTCCCCTGGAATTTCAGCCTGAATGCTGAAGTGGGGGGGGGGGCCGGGACCCCCCTGGTCCCCTCCCCGCATCCCCTTTCACCCCCCTCAAC
>NW_009718162.1:9824-10402 GCF_000703405.1 Apaloderma vittatum
GAGGGGGGTTGCCCCGGGAGGCCCCCCCCGCCGCCCCCGCCGTGGCCCCTACCACCCGCTCAGCTTCCAGACCCCCTTTTCCCAGCGCCGGGGAGGCAAAGGAGGAGGAGGAAGGACGCAGCGTGTCCTTCGCATGTTGCCATGGGTGCAAACAGCACGCGTGTGTCCGTGTGTGCCGAGCGGGGCGAGGCCCAAGAGGAAGCCACTAAGTAAACACCTCGCCCGAGGAAAAAAACATTTCTTGGTGGAAAAAAAATTAAAAAAAAAATAGAAAAAAACCCCAAAACGCCGCTGCTGGCCGGAGTGAGGACCAGGAATGATGCTAGGAGCAGTGGCATCACCTCGGGCGGCTTTATCTTGGGCTCCCCATCATCTCAAGCCACCTCCTTCATCCCACAAACTCCTTCCCGTGGGGGGGTGAAGGCAGCTGCAGGAGGAGGAGGAGGAGAAGGAATAGGGGGTTATCTTATGGAGAGAAGGAAGAATTGTGGGTTATTTTAAGGAGTGGAGGAGGAATGGGGGGTTATCTTATGGAGAGGAGGAGGAGGAGGAAGAAGAAGGGTGGGTTATCTTACAGA
>NW_009718163.1:0-587 GCF_000703405.1 Apaloderma vittatum
GTGCTGTGGTCGGGCAGCGAGGACCAGCGGCGCATGGTGGGCAAGTGCTACGTGCGGGGCAACGACCTGCGCCTCAACATCAGCGACGAGTGGCAGACCTACCACAACGAGATGTGCAACTCCAACACGGACAACGATGAGACCGGCATGTGCCAGATGGGCACCAGCGCCGGTTTCACCGCCAACATCATCTATTTCGGGGCGCCCGGCGCCTATAACTGGCAAGGTGTGTGAGCCTGGCGGGGGCTGTGTGCACACACGTGAGCACATGCGTGTGTGTGCTTACGTGTCTGCAGGTATTTGAGTGCACATGTGTTTGCACACATGTGTGTGCAAGTGTTTGCACGTGAGGACGTGCCTGAGTGTGTTATGCATGTGCACCTCGGCAGGTGCTGACCTACACACCTGTGTGAACACGTGGGCAAGCGTATGTGTGCACGTGTGTGTGTGTGTTCACACACGATGCAGGGTGCAGGGGGAATGGGTGCAAGCACATCCACACACACTCATTCGTGTGTGCTCACGCTTGCTGTGGGTGTGCAAGGGGAGCGGGTGCTGAGCCGGCTGGCCCCCCCCCGTCGGGGTTA
>NW_009718163.1:773-974 GCF_000703405.1 Apaloderma vittatum
ATTTAGAGGGATGTTGAAGGGGTGTGCCATTTAGGGACTCTTGGATGCTCCCCCTCCAACCAGGGGATGGTGTGAACGGGGGGTGCAGCGGTGTTCAGGGCACTGGGAGGGGTGGGGGTGATGGTGGAGGGGGCACACGAGGTGTCGGGTGGGTTTCTGTGCCTCACGGCGAGGGGTTTTCGGCGGCAGGGTACACGGCGG
>NW_009718164.1:0-23193 GCF_000703405.1 Apaloderma vittatum
TTCCTTTCCTTTCCTTTCCTTTCCTTTTTCTGAAGGATGTTTCTATTTTTCTAATATCTTAACGTTTGACTGAATAATGTGCTTGTCCTATTTCTAACAGGAGGAATTGTCACTACTTTCCCTTCTGAGCAATTTACAGTGGCCAGTGCCTCTATAGATTTGCAGTCTCTAAGAGCCTCACAAGCAGTAACTGCTAAAAGAAAAGATCATGTTTACCTCTTTACTCTTCTGGCAAATACTGTATGAGGGGAAAAGAGTGGGTCTAGAATAAAGTACCTTGTTATCAAATCATCTAGAATTTAATTCGTCCCCTTCCCACATATAATTTTAGAATAGTTAACATTAAGTAAATATTCTGGGAAGTGAATAACAAGAGGTGAAAAAAGCTGTTTTTAACAGAACTGTTCCGTAAAAAATGGTGATTTGGGTAATAGTAAATGATTCATAATATACAGACAATATTATTTCTCTGGGATGATGATGCTTAACAAACCTCATTATAATGGATTTCTGGTCTTCGTAGCAAAACTAATGAACGAAGACGGCCATCATAGCATCCTTACTTCGTACTATTCAAATAAAAAAGATCAATGATTTCCGCACCCAGACTAATGTAGGCCCTGATAGTGTAGCAGAGTGTTTAAACAAAGTTTGGGAAACTAATCTCTACAGAAGAACAGCTGATGAAGTTGGACACCTGTAGATACCTAAATGCATAATTGTGAATCTCAGTTTCTTGAAGCAACTCAAGATATTCACTGTCAGCTTTTGAATCACAATTTCAGAATGAGCTGTCCTCGAATAAGCTATTTATATTCTCCTGATGTTCACAGAAATTGGACTGAGGACTTATCCCTTGCTAAAAACAAATATTTTGATACTCCAGGACAGCAAGATACAATCACTACCACTTCACTGTTAAAGTCCCGACTTCCACGACAAACAGTAAACTGTGCAGCTGGTGGTAACAGCAGTACAACACATCTTCTGTTTCTTTTTTATCTATTCTGTTTATTTTCAAGGGAACAAAACTCATATTCAAGTTTGTACAAAAGCAGTTTTATACTGTTCATAATTTACAATTTTTGTTATTCAGCTTTAACTGTGATTAAAGTTTCTTATGCCTTTATGTTGCCTCTTCATTTCATGGATATTTTCTTAAATCAGCACTCTTACACAGATGAAATTTGCTAGAAGTTAACACTTCAAAAAAAATCACAGAAACCTATGAGGTAGAAAACCATGGGTAAATAGACTTTCATTTTTTTAAGAATCTCTATGCTTTTTTCTTATGTTTGTACATATCTTTGCAAAACCTAGTTTGGAACAACTGTAGCTCCAAGCTGCTGTTTAATATTATAATTCAATGACAGTCGACATAAAATAAAACTTTGTTTGTTCAGTGTACTTTTGGTTATTTCCGGGCACGCCCTTTTTTTTTTTCTTATTTTTCGAATTGTATAATTCACACATACAGATATAAAATATCCTGCAAGTACTACTGATAATGCAAGTATTTCAGAATAGAACTCATAGGGTATAAACTGAATTAAAAATCTGTCAACTTAAGTTTTCTAAGCCCTTGAACAACCTGCAAATTGTGAGACACACATTCACATGTTATAATACATTGATAATTATATGGTCATAAAGCTGTATCTTCCCTTGTATTGATCTGAAATAGAAAGTATAGAAATATTGAATACATTATGTGACAAAATAGGGTGGGCACTGCAGGAGAAATACGTTACTGTATTTGACCACAGAACACTTTTCCTGCATTTACTTGAGACAGGTTATTTTCTCTCAGATCATAATGCCTCTGACATAAACATTGAAAAAGATTGGATTTGCATGGAGGAATTTGTCTAACAGATCTTTTCACTTGGTGATAAGAATCTCTTCAGGAGAAATATTATTTAATTATTGTGGTTTTCCCTCTCAGCAATTTTTTTTTACTTAAAATCACTGTTATATTTGTATAAAATTACTTAATTGAAACACCTCAAGGTGTTTTGGACATTTGTTGTGGTGCAACAATGGAGCCTTTTACATACCAAATTAACATAACTGCATGGTTTCATAAAGAAATACGTACTGCATCACAGATCAGGAAATTGTTAGCCTATTTATCTCTTTTGATTTATGAAAAAGGAGAGGAGTATTTTGTAGGTGTTTCATTTTTTTAAAAGAGGCACTGAAGTATTAGAAAAAAAAGATTTTTAATTGATGGGCATCATGTGTAACAAAGACATGATGAAAAATAATAAAACTTTAATGTTAAGAGTATTTCTTTGTGAATGAGATGGCATTTGTTGTTCTTTTGTTGTTTGGTTTTGGGGTTTTTTTTGTAGCTCAGGAAACCATGTGTAGCTTTGTGAAACCTTCAGTGTTTCTGACACAAAGTATGTGACTAAACATGACTGTCCTCATGACTGATATGCTGATCTAGCTATTTCATACCTAAATTCAGAGCCTGTGTTTAAGTATCTGCCTTATATAACACAATGGACTCAAAAATAAATAAAAACAAGATAGGCTAATATGATCAACAAAATCAAAACAAAATAAAATTGAGTTGTATTTGAGAACTGACTGCTTGAAATGAGAAAAAAATGAGAATATTATTTGAGTTAGTTTGTGGGGAAAAAATTAAAAATCAATACCTATTTGCCACATTGACCCATAAACTCTCTAGAAGCTCCTGTACATAGTGTATATACAAAAATTTTCTAAACAAGTTCATCAAAATTCTATGTAAGAAATACTTGCTCAGAATTAATATGGAAACTACCTCACCAAGAAAGCAAAGGGTTTCTCACCACAGCATCCCCTATTTACTAAACAGCTTTGGCTTCTGAACAGTCATGTTTATCCTGGCCTCCTGTTGCAGGGATCCTTGACAGTGTGAGATTACAACGTTTTAAATTTAAAGTCTCTACATTTAGTATGCTATTTATTGTCAATGTCTATATCTTTTTAGTCTTCCTTCTGTTGGGTGAAATTAAAAGAGAAAGAACAGACAGTTAAAGATGTTTTCAGCTTTTGGCAATATACATCTATACTATTTAGGAGGCAACATTACTATTGCCTGCAGAGAAGTTTTTATTGCCTCTACGCCTACCAGGATCTGTGGAATATCAGCTACATGTTTTTTAGGGGAAAAAAAACAGCCAAAACTAAACAAAAAAAAAAATCAAACAAAACCAAAACCAAACCAAATTATGAAAAAAAACATACCCTGAAAAAACCACAAATTCCAACATACAGTTCCAATACTACGGTGAAAAATATCCGCTCCTTCATTTAATACTGCCAAGAGGGTACCTAAATTCCTGAATATAATTTACTTGTTTTTCAGTGCAGACATTTAAAGAACTTTTTTCACTTCCAGATCAGATTTCCATAAGATATGCCTTCAAATTTTCTGGCTGCCTCTGTTCAATGATGTGTGTCACATTGTGTTGTATCAGTCAAGGCAAGGTGACTGAACCAAAGCGATGTGACTCATTAACTACTAAGGATTTCAGCAGCAAACATCAAAACCCAAATCTCATTGTCTTCTCTAAAGAAATTGCTTTTTATTCTTGGAAATAGTGTTTTCTAACCTGTTTTTACAAATGCAGATTGTTTTCAAATGGTCTTGGCACAGGATACAGATGGATCTGACTTTTGTTTTGAAATGCTTAGTGCATCTCTAATTGCACAAAAGTGTTATTTAAATGTTTGACTCTGCGACTTTATTTTATTCTGGCATAAAGTACAGTGGATGCTTTAGTAGCTTGTGATGGTGAAGAAGAAATTTAAAAGTAAATGTTTCTATGTTAATAAGGAAGAACAGCGTTTTATCTCAAACTGTGACTACAAAAGCGTTTTTTAACCAGAAACACTATCAGAAGAAACCAAAGAGAAAACAGCAGAAAGAACAAACCTTGATCATAGCACCTCATTTATTTAGCACTAAACTGAGAAAAAAATTCCAGAGGAACATGTTACTTTAAAACTATTGATTGTTCAGATCGACATCAGTTTTATTGGAGTCTAGATATAACATGCTTTAATATAATGTACAAAATGAAGTAATCTGGCTTTGTGGATAATACTCTAATCTGAGACTCAGGAAATCTCAGTTCAGCAGATTTCCTCTTTTATTTCAGCTGCAGTCATGTTTTTTTCCAGGTGTGACTGAGCCAGGTGAAGAGATTTTTCTCCTCAGCACCTTCCGGCTGAGAGTTACCTTCCCCTCTCTCAGCCTTCATTCCTATTTCTTTTTTTTTTTTTTTTTAAAAAAACGATCCAATTCAACCTGTAGCAATAGCAGCTCAAACTTGACACTCTCTGATGGAACTGGGTTAGCATTGCCGATATTCATATATACACTCTGAAAGCTGAGAAAGTAGCAAACGCTGGTGTGGTAAGGTTAGTTGAATGTGAGCTCTTTCCCACCTCAACTGTGTTTGTCTGAGGTATCTTTGGTTTGTCAATTTAGAGTACATGCTGTTGATTGAGAATTTAGTCTATTCTGAGACTCTGAAGCACCCAGTAGGACCTTACTATTGTTTGGAGATCTGCATTTCTGTGATATATGTAAGAAATTCACAGCAAATGAGCACAAAACAAACAAAAACTTTCTGTGATATCTTACAACTTAAAATTAAATTATTATTTGGTTTTGTTATATCACAGTATTTATGTCACACTTTTCCTGTCAGAAGTTGATTCCCATTTCTTTTTCCACAGGTGAACAATGGTTTTCCAAATCATATCATTATATTATTTATGTCATTTTTTTTCTGCTCCAAATAAGGCAGATTCAACAAGAGCACTTGTAATAATTTAATCTTTCAAACAAGGTATTACTGTAATTGTAAGCTGTGTAGAAATACTTGAACTCTGCTGTTTTTAATTGAAATTGCAATTTTAGAAAGAGGAGGACTAGATTAACTAACTCCTTGAGTACACACTGAAGACAAGATCTAAAGAATTTTACCTTTTTTTTATTGAAGTGTCAAAATAAGACAAGAATTATTTTTGTTCCTGAATGTATTTTTCTACAATAGTAAAAAGAAGAAAACTTAAGATAGCAGAAAGGAAGCAGGAACACCTAAGTACATTGCAAAATACTCGGGTTTGAAGAAAAAAATAGAAATAACATGAGAAGGACTAATGTTGGATTGCCAGAATATTTGAGGCAAAAGAAAGCATCATTTTTATTTTCTTGCATAACATGTGTGTTTACACATTGAAAGGCAGAAAAGTTAAGCCTTTCTCAAACACCTACCATTTCACAAAACTAAACAAATTTAAAGTTTCTCTCTGCTTTGTACTAAATGATGTGGAAGGTGAAGTTGACTGTTGATGCATGGTAGTATAGTAGCATGCCTCTTTCTGTACTTAATTTAGGTCTTCTAGCTTATTTCAATTTTTTTTTAAAGAAAAGATACCTTTTTTTTGCTTCAAACTTATTTTTATACTCATTCTTGGCTGCTCGGCAACCAAGAGAATATCAAAATGTAACAGATTGCATAGTTATACCTAAGGGAAATTTCTTTGTCATAGTTGATTTAAATTAAAAAAGGCTGTAGAATCAATTTATAAAGGCACTGAAGACAGTTTAGTCTTCTGAGTAGTCTTGCTGACCTCAGCTGACACCTTTATCTCACTGCTATCCTTTCCCACGGAGGAATTTTTTTTCTATATAAAGAACTTCAAGTTATAATGTCATGTAGCACTTGAGATCTTCTTAGAGGTGCCTCTGGAATATTTTGTAGTAATTCTTTTTTCCTATGTAAAAGAGACAGGTCTAGTGTATAAATATGGAGTCTCAGTCTTGCATCCTTATATGTGGAATGAAGAAAGACTTATGTGAAAAAGAAATCTTACAAAGCTGAGGTAAGGGATAAAATAATAGCACTTTCTAGCAAAATCTAAGGCTCTTTATGCAGAGTCTTGTAAATTCATTGGTGCTTCAGTTAGCCTAGCTTTCTCAACCGTGCATCTTTTTTTCTCAGCGTAGAATAATCATAATTTGGATGATGTACTTTCTATTATAAAATCTACGTTATTGAGTTGTCTTCTAAACTGCATCTAACCAAAGAAGAAGCAAAAGAGGTTTCTTAACTCACTCAGGCTGGTCTTCACTGATGTCAGAATAAGAAGAATATTGATGAAATAGCTGCATAATTGTTGAAGCAGCAATGTTCTGAAGAGTGGTTACTACATGAAAGATACCAAATATACAGAAGTGCATCCTTTTTATGATACATAATTACAACTACTCATAGTCTATATAAATATTTTAAAGTACAAAATGCAGAATCTTATATAATGTAAATAAAAAATCAGAAACTGTTCAAGACTTCAAAGCATGTTCTCCTGAACAAAATAAAAGGTGAAAATAGTAGATTTAGGGTGTAATATTAGTTTTTAATCTACTGTCTTGACACCAGTTTTGCATGCTTTTATGCTTAAGGTAAATCCTAAACTTAAAATAACCTTATGCTGTTTCACGGTAGCAGCTAGAATTTCTCTGTGACAGGCCTCCTTCTAAATATGGCACCTATGTTGGTTTTAAGTTTATGGAATACAACACTGTGTGCATCTAAATAGGTCCTCAGAATTGGATCCCTGCCTCTCCATATATAACAGCACAAGATGCATATTTGGTGATACTTTATTATGGCTTGATGACTTGATGAGTCAAAAACTGTTTCCTAGGGTATTATAGCCAATCTCAGCCACTTATATATTCATGCTGAACATTTCTATAGATATTTTTGTGAAGTTCTGCACTGCACAAATGGACTGAAATTTCTAAAGTGTTTCTTCATTCCAGATTCTCCAGGCTCAGGAATACTGTCACATCTGTCCATGTGCCCAAGAAACCAAGTGCAGTGACATAGTGTTGAATGAATTGTGCTGCATCTGAGGTTCAGAAGTGGGACAAAACACGGTGCAGGTTTTTTACTCATATTGATGTCTGGTATTATAAAGAAAGCAAGATTTCTTACACCTGAAAGCTGTGAGTACACCAGAAGGTGGCCACTAGGAAATCCATGGATATGGATGTGCAGGCAAGATATCACAGATTGCTAGCACATTCTAGAAATGAGACCTGGGAAAACTCTCATTGTTCCTCCTTGATGCAGAGTACCTGCACACTGAAAATTGAGACGTGATGAACTACAGTTTCAATGTAGTTGATGAAGGCAAATTAGTATCTTCAAATCAAACATTCACACATCCATACCAGTCCCTCAAAGCAGAGTTTAAAAAAGACATGCTCTTCTACCTTGCTGAATAACTCCCAGTCAAATAAAATGATTGCAGGATGTCACTACCATCCCATTATTGAACTAATAAAGAATAAATAAATAAATGCATACCTACATACATAAATAGGGAGCAGCAATTTAACTTGTTATGGCAGAATAAAACCCGTCTACTACCAGAACAGAAATGAAATTCCTCTATGCCTTAATTTGCAAGTCTTAAAAAAACCCCCAAAACCAAAACAGTGGACTAGCTGGGTCGCTTTGCTCAGCTGAAATGTGATTTGTCATTACCAGTGACAGGAAGACACATAAATAAGCAACCAAGAAAGCAAGAACTACTTAAGTTGGCAATGTCAGTGACAGAAATGTCTGCAGGCTTACTTACAAACTGCAGCGTCAACAGTGCTTATAAAATTCTAAGAGATTTGTACCTTCCTCTATTTCTCTGTTTGTCTAAATTATTCTGGGACCTCATAGAAGAATAGTAGCTCATAACCATGATGGAACTAAGACCTCAGGTAGCCTGCATAAAAACTTTCTTGCAGGCACTATGTAGGTTTATGAAGAGTAGGTTCAAAGGTTTTTCAGTCATGAAACATACCTTTTTCGGTTTCTCTGGAGGAAGACTTACCTCTGGTGTGAGTTACACAGTCAATCTGATAACTTTTTTGCAAAGTAAGCAAAAAGTGTATCCTTAATGTCTTGGAAGTTCTGTAAATTTTTTAAAGTTCCAGACTTTCTTTCCTTTTTTAGTCATTTTGATTCAGATGCAAAATGGAAAATACTCAAGGGTTTAGAACAGAAAATAACATAGTTTCACCTGTCTCTAAAACATTTAAAATTGAAGTGCTCTTAGACTTAGTGAAGATTAAATAATCCAATAATCATTTATAGACAACTTTAGTAATGTCCAGCCTTAGGAATTCAGGAATAGTCTCTGCAGTGAAAAACAAAAACCTTGCCCTAAGGAATCTGAACGTATTTTCCAAAACCCTCTAACAGTTGAGGGAAGCATAAAGTTTTTAAGTCTGATATGCCATACAATGCTAAAGGTAAAAAATAAAAACAACCTTTCATCTGCCTCTTGAACAATATATGATTATAGACAAGTAGTAAACAAGCACAACTCCTACAGTTGTGTCACTCTTTAGTGGATTACACTAAGATTGTAGGACAAGTGTTTCCTCACTTCTTACTTGTACCATGTTGCTCTAATGAAGCACAATAAACAGTTCTGGCTAAAGGACTATGATTCCAGTTTGTTATTATGTAGGCATGTAGGCAACACAAATTTGAGTATGAATATGTTCTTGATGATAATAAAGATTGAAATAGATAATAGCAAATAAATAGAAATGTAACTCATTTAATAATTTCTCATAAAAACAGAGATTTTAATCACGTTACCTCTTTGATGACTTTATAAATTGTCTGAAACAGTGATATGTACAGCTGTTAAAAACTTTATACACCTAAACACCCTCTTATATTTTTGTTGTATGCAATGTGCAAAATATATAGACAGAAAATATTTGTTAACAATAGGTTTAAGGCAAAACTATTGAGATTTAGATTATGAAACGCATCTACCCCAGTGTCAAACACACATTCTGTGCACCAGGGGCAACTGCTTCTCAACTCTTCCTCGTTAAGTAGATAAATTCATCTATTTTAAACGGTTTAAAATAAAGCAGCAAAGTGAAAAAAACCTACCAGTTACAAAAAAATAACTTGATCAGAGTAATACTTCCATTATCTTGAGTATTTATAGAAGAAGTATGCTGCTAGGCATGATTTTCCAGGTCTGTTTAATATCTTTATCAATGATTTGGATGAGGGTGTAGAATGCACCCTTAGTAAGTTTGCAGACGACACCAAGCTGGGTGTCGATGTGCTTTAGGGTAGGGAGGCTCAGTAGCGGGAGCTAAACAGACTGGATCGCTGGGCCAAGGTCAATTCCATGAGTGTCAATAAGACCAAATGCCGGGTCCTGCACTTCAGCCACAACAATCCCCAGCAGTGCTACAGGGGAGGAGGGGCTCGAGAGCTGCCAGCCAGAGAGGGACCTGGGGGTGTTGATGGACAGCCGGCTGAACATGAGCCAGCAGGGTGCCCAGGTGGCCAAGAAGGCCAACGGCATCCTGGCCTGTATCAGGAATAGAGTGGCCAGAAAGACCACGGAAGTGATTGTCCCTTTACACTCAGCACTGATGAACCCGAATCTGGAGTATTTAGTTGCTTGAATATAGCTATTTGAATGAGAAAAAAATTGTCCTGAATGAGTCTATTGATCAAAAAGTATTTCTTAAGCTTGTGAGTAAAGAGGAGTATGTATAACCTTTGATTAACTTTTTGAAACCCCTGTGTGCTTATCCAAGTACTAACTGAAGTGTAATATGGTCAAAATTCAGTTCCCAATGTTTTCAACAAAAACTCCTTAATTTTCTTCTACCTATTCTAATCTATGTTCTAAGACCCGACCATTGAATTATTGTTGCTGTTCATGTTTTTATATGTCTTCTTGCCATATTGAGCCTGGCTGGACATCATTGTAATGCTTCAGTTGTTAGTTTTGAAATTACATCTACATGACAAAAAATACATCTATTTTACCATTCATTCATGCGTTAACAGGATTGTAGAGAAAAATGTGATTAAAATGATCACTCATATTCATAGAGAATGAAGGCAAGATTTTCTAAGGCTTTTGACAATGCCAATTTCCCTTGAAATGGGTTTTATTATAGACATAATTGTAATACATCTTTACTTGCATTCTCCCAGCAGTGTTTATTAGCTCACACACCGTACTGCACCAGTGTGTTAATCAAAATCAGGCCTACATATATCCTACATCCTATATGGACAGAATTCACATATATCAGGGGCCTATATGAGATGCTTCAGAGTGGAAATCTGAACTGAATGAGGAGATTAGTATTCTCACTCAATTCCCAGGAACAAATATGGATCTTGGAATAAGGATACAAAAAAAAGTCTGCAGAGTGATACAGAAAATGTTAATGTCATGACAGAAATCTTCTATCAAATGTATGTCTAACTATCTCTGGATACTTGAAAGAGCCATCACTTCTTTTATCACCATGGTCAGTACCCTAATCATGTAAAGTCAGAGTGGCTTGCTGAAGTAATTTGCAGCAACAGCAAAAGAAATAGACTTCTTGTTTTCTTCAATTTGTGAAGGTCACTTGTGCCAAGTGCATTCCCCCTAGTCTGAGATGTCTCCCCTCACAGTGGTTGCCAGGCAGATTTCAGAGAAACTGCAGGAAGTGTCTGGCTGGTTTGGGTCTAGCCCACCAGCCTAGGTTGCCTGGTAGCCAATGGGAGGCCAAGATGACTTTGATTAATTACAGCTCAGATTCAACTGAGCTTTAAAACAGGGTCCTGCTAGGGGGCGTGTTGGAGTAAGTCCCTTCGGAGCAGCAGGTGCTGCAGTTGGGGCACAGCCTGCCCCTTGGTCTGAGATGCCAGCCAGGGGAACTCCTTGAGGTTGGAAGTCCTCATCTTTTTATGGGTGAGTGCATATACAATCTGGATCATTATTCTTAGTTTAAGCGTTGGGTGTAGTGTAGTAACTGTTCTTCTAAATCGATACCAGAAGTTGAGAATTTGGGAGAGCTTTTCATTTCTTAATAAATCCAGTTTAATTACACTTGTAGATTGACTGAGAATGAGAGTACTCGTCACATCACTAGTTCTTGCAACATTTCTCTTGCAAGGTAGATATTTTACAAACTTGGAGCATTATTATCTAATCAAGAATTACATTTTCCCTCTTTCTAAGAGGATAAGTAAAAACATCTACAATACCAAATATCCTCACCTATCTGGCTGTTCTATCATTAGCGTTTTTAAAAGTTTTTCAGATGTTAAGGAAAGGGTCTATGCTACTTTAATTTTTGGCTTCCTTTGCCTGTGGAGGAAATACATGGTACAAAAGATTAAGTCCTTCTGAGTCAGTTTTCAGTCTAGTCACAAGACTGTAAAGAATACACCTTCAGCAGTGACATTTCTACAGGATACTTAATATATCTCTTCTGTGCTCTCTTGATCAGGATGCCCTCTTTGCCCCCTTCCTCTGCACTTAGGAACTGAAACCATCCATTGAATGAAAATCTGAAATGTGTTTTTAAAGCTGTTTTTCTTTGGCACTATTTCAGCTGATACTTAGATGTCAGAGATGTTTAACACTTGAACTTTTAATAATAGGATTTTAGCTGAAAAGGTCAAGTGGGGCACACCATGCCGTTCAATTACATTCAGCCACAGTCTGTTCGCATCAACAGGAGTGCTGTTAACTGGATGGAAAACCCAGTCTGTTAAGCGAGTGGAAAGTCAGTGTGCTGACAGTGTTAAGACATTCAATAAAATGCATACTTAAAGAAAGTAAACTTACTGTTAACAATGCAGCCAGGTTTGGGTTAAGGAAAAATAGAAAACTACCAAAAATATTCTAAAAACGTTCTGAATGAGACATTGAAGTATTAGTTACAACTAAATAGATAAAGCTATTCAGTTCTTAAAGCGTATCATAGATAAAAAGAGCTAAAAAAAGATTAAGTAGAATATTTTTATAAAATAAAGTATATATTTTACCACCTATAAATCATTTAAAATATGTTTAGAATACTTGTTATAAACGCTATATTTGTCCAAAATACTTAGCCACTGGCACTATATGCATTGAACAGATTAATGTACATAAGTTTAAAAATATGACTTAATTAGTTAATTGTATTTTTTCAAGTCAGATCCTGTTTTTATTTCCAATAGGGCAAGTTTGAAAATGTGAGTTATGATATATGATTTAGAAGAAAACAGAGGCACTTCATTTCTTCTAAAGGGATAAGACTATCACTCTCTTATCATTGAGGAATAAATTTTACCTTAAGATCAAGAATTAGCGTAGTAAATATTGATTATTGTGATTTATTATAAGAAATAAGCTGCTTCATTTGGGAAACATTTCATTTTTATGAACATCCTTCCAGGACAAAAAAAAAAGTCTGTACATTCAGGATGCAAAGAAGTCACATTACATGTTTGCCTGATAACTTCATAGCAGGTATTAAGTTTCTCTCCCATCCAGTATAAAGTGTCAAAACAGTAACATTGCATGGACTCTCTATAGGTTTATTTACAAGTATGTGTTAACCACATTGTAGGAAGTGAAATGAGCTACGTGGCTGTAATATGCATATGTTCCACTTTTTTAAACATGGAAGAAAGAAAAACTGGAATATCCAGATGGTAAAATGATGTAAGGTTTAGCAAATTCTCTTTATGTAGTAAGACTTCAAGGGATGAGTCGTTTCAACTCCTTCAAAATTAAACAGTGCTTGAACATGGTCTAAAACTGCCTGCAGCAGTAGAAAATTGTCTGATAGTACAGAGCCCTTTAATGTTTCAGACAAAAGCATAAAAACATGCTGGAAGCTAAAACCTCTGGAAGTCCAGACTATTAAAAGTTATTCTACCATTAACTGTTAAGACTATTTATTAAAGGTTGTGCCATTTACTTGAGAGATTTGTCATACTAGCCCATGCATTTAGGCAAGAATCCTGTGCTTCCCAGACATCCTGGAAAAGCCTTTCAGTGGAGGAAGCATGTGCCACAACCCTATTTACAATGATTTGGTCATAGACGGCAGACACAATGGACAGAAAAGGAAAGTATGTGATAGCAAGTGCCTCTCTTACAAATTTCTTTAACATATACATCCCACAGCATGTAGGCATCTTGCCCTGGATGGTGGGAGGCTTGGTCTCCTTTTGTTTGCCTTAGGTTTCTGGGTTGCAGTTAAAGAATATACGTCTTTTGGGGAGTGATAGGATAACTTCTGTACTCTGGTTCCACCTTGGTATCCCCAGTTTATATTCATGTTTCTCTCCCATGTCTTCCCCTTTTCCCCAAGCAGAACAACAGGTTCACTCAGAAGAAAGAGAAGAAATAAAATTATTTAGACCTGCAACTTAATACAGCTGCAACAAAAAGACTAGAACATGAGAAATATATCCTTATAATAATGCACAAAAAGGTAATTTTTGGCATAGTTTTTAATTGCTTACATATCTTAAACAAACACAGTATAAATCTAACCGTTACTGAGTAATCATGTGATTGTAACATTAGTTTGCATGATTTGTGTGTATAATAATAACTACTAACCTATCAAAGCTTGGTGAGATAGTCACTACAAATGTCCCTTTCTTCTTCTCTCCCTCTGTCTCTCCCTCCCCCCTTCCCTCCTTCCCTCTCTCCCTCCCTTCTTTCCTTCCTTTCTCTCCATTTCTCTCTCTCTCCATGGTTGTCACTGTTTTCATAAGGGCAGTCTTTTATAAACTTCTCTGAAAAACTGAAGAATCATCAAGAATGAGTTATTTTGTCAGGAGAAGAAGAAAGTGGGAGAAGTGACAGATAAAATTGCTTTTGTCTTAATTACTCATTATAATAAAATTTGATCTAAAGATCTCAAGTTAAAAAAGAAACTGTTTTCCTTCTGTACATTCAGCTCATTATCTTCACTGTAGGAATTGAGTTATTCAGTAATCACTCAGAGTGTGGGAGTTGACAGAGGCCTACACTCATTTTGTGATTGCTCATATCATTGATCACTATGCAAAACAACAGCCCATTTCAGGTTATTCTTATGGTGTAATAAAGAACTTTAAATACTTTATGAGAAAATTACTGAAAATCTTCCTTTTTGCTTGAGACACTGTCTGCTATTATTTTGTGCTGCAGTTATCTTTCCAGATCATAATACGGAGATGGTGTGAAAAATATCTGGACTCAGACTTAGACTGCCGTGATTTTCGCATGTCTGTGAGCTTTGATGGCAAAAAAAAAAATATATATATATTAATGACTTTCTTAACTCACTTCCTCGTGGGAGTTAAAGGAAATGCTATGATTCCCTTCAGGATATGCATTTAGTTGGGCTGAAAAAATGATGCGATTCCAAACTAGCCATTTGTGACTGAAGAACTAGATGGGATTGTTATTTTCCATTAAAAGATAAAGTGTCATTTTCTGCCTGCTGCTGGTGTCCAGTATTGAAGTTTATTTTGAGACTTTTCTGATTTTTCTTACAAAACCCAAAATAACTATTGTGAGTAGAATTAATACAATCACATCTACAATATTCTTTTCACAAAATGTTAACAAGTGACATGGTAGAGATTATTGGTGGTGTTCTTTCATTTAGAAACAGTACAAATGGAACAAATTCTGATATCCATGCCCTTTTTTCAGGACACTAATTTGTTGCTTAGTACAGTGTTCAGGGAGTAAAAATAACAAAGAGGATTCAGCTTGCTTATTGTTAGACACTACATTTGAGCTATTAACTTTAGACTCACAGTTAAGGAAGCAAAAGGCACTTCCAGGGAACCAATTCATTTGACACTTTAGGGAATATGTTAGGATATTGTCTGATATTAGGAACTTACCTAAATTTCTATTACTTTCCATTAACAATGTCTTCTTTTATAGATTTCTCTTATTCCCCATTTCTGTCTTACTGCAGTCTAGTTCAAGCCAATTTACTCCCAGATTTTCTTCTGGAGATCATAAAATAATTCCTTTAGGAAGCGACATAGACATTTTTTCATCCGACTTCAGACCAATGCTATGGATGTATATCAAGTGTGGATGTCACCACCCAACATCATTCTTCAGCACTCTTTGGGGAGATCACCGATCAAATGCCCACAGTTTCATCCAATCTCACAATATGAAGTCATAAAGTTCTTTTTGGTGGGCTGTGAAATTTCCTCCTATTATTTCAGATTTGTGCTTAAAAGGATCCAGTGGAAGACTCTTATGTTACAAAGCAATATCTATGGAGAAGGTTAGTCTTTTCCTGAGGATAATTTTGCCCAAATTACCTCATCATCCAGTATTCCATCCAACCTCTAATTCAGAAAAAAAAAGTACAGATGAAATATACAGTGACTTGCTCAAATTTAAGTATCTGCTATGTAGACCATTATGCTTGGCAACAGAAAACCTGAACTGTATTTCTGAGTTATACAGAAAATATTCTGCAAAGTCACCAACTCAGTTCTGGTCCAATACCATCTCAGATGCGGAATGTAACAAATATTGAGCTGCTATGCATAAATAACAAATCTTTAGAAATTTTTTTTCTTCTTCTCTTTCAAATAAAGGAGGCTTTGTAATTAGTGATATTAGCATTAAAACACTTGGAATTTATGCTTGTTGGACTTGTTAGCTTTTTGGCTGCTGATAGCAGCTGTTAGCTTGATTATGTGAAAATTATTAGTTTTAACTCTATTGGATATCTTTAGTTGTTCCCATGTTTTCAAAAATCTTTTAACGGTATTCTTCTACTATTTTTCACTAGTTTAAAATGTTATCTTCACTACGGATAATATTTTAGGGAAGGAAAAGAAAGTAATCACATTCTCTTCTAGCAGAAATCTGAGCTAGTAGTCAGAAAATGCAAAACTCTCAAACAAACAACAAAAGATACCCCACCAAAGCCAGTAGTTTTTATATAATATAATAAGATGTGGAATTCCCTAGGCTGTTGTGGACATTAAATTTTGCTTAGATTCAAAAGGAGCAAAATTGATGCAGAAAGTCCACTGAGGCTCATTATAAAGATGTCATTTCTGACTCAGAAAGCCTCAAGTTGTTGAAGGGAGAGCCCTCTGTGTGAGCATTTGCCATATGGTTTCTGTGTTCCATAGGCATCCGCTGTTGCCTGTTGCTGGAAATAGTATGCAGAGCAAAATGCACTTCTTTTCCTAACTTGTTATGACTGTTGCTGTGCAAAAATGTATTAGACCATTTGTCAGTAGGCAGCTTGTCAAGAGCTAAACTGCTTCTTGCTCTTCTTTCCCAATTTGTATTTTGTTTGAGGTTTTATTTTGGGTTTTCTTGTTTTTTTTCCCACCAGTAGACTAAGCTGTATTTAATTCCTGAATCTGAGATTGCTATCACTCCAGAATTCATATGACACATTTTTCACCCTTAATTCAATCAGTACCATAGTTTTCACTTCTTTCTGTTTTCTCTTGTTCTAAGTGTATTGGGTTGGCCTGGCCGGATTTTGGCAGCAGGATGGGGAGCGCTTTAGGTGGGCTTCTTCAAGAAGCTGCCAGAATCCTCCAAAGTCTGATAGAGCCAATGCCAGCCGGCTCCAAAGAGGGATTTGCCACTGGCCAAGGCTGAGCCTATCAGTCAAATGATAGGAGAGGAACGCCTCTGTGAAAACATATTTAAGAATGGGGAAAAAGAACTGTGACACAACAGCTGGCACAGAGGTGGAGGAGTGAGAATATGTGAAGACACCAAGGTCAGTGAAGAAGGAGAAGGGGAAGGATGTGCTCCAGATGCTAGAGCAGAGAATCCCCCGGGCCGTGGTGCAGACCATGGTGAAGTGGGTTGTCCCCCTGCAGCCCATGGGCAGGGTGTAGATGTCCACCATGGGGCAAAGGACCCCATGTTGGAGTGGGTGGATGCCTGAAGGGGGCTGTAGCCCATGGAAAGCCCACATTGGAGCAGATTGCTGCCAGAACCTGTAGCCCGTGGAAGAGTGAATGCCCACACTGGAGCAGGTTGACTGGTGGGGCTTTTGTGATGCTGTGGGGGACTCGCACTGGAGCAGTTTACCTGAAGGACTGCACCTCAGACTCATGAGAGGTGGGTTGCCCCTCGTGAGGTGTCTCACGTTGAGCAGCTTGTGATGAATTGCCCTTCGTGGGATGACTCATGGCAGAGAAGAATGTGTGAAGCTTTTCTCCCGTGAGAGGGACCACACAATGGCCCTGGGGAAGTGTGAAGAGTCCTCCTCCAGAGTGAAGAAGAAGCGGTGGAACCAACATCAGATGAACTGACCATAACCCCCATTCCCTGTCCCCTTGCGCCGTTCAGGGGAAGGAGGTGGAGAAACTGGGATTGATGCTGAGCCCGGGAAGAAGTGAGGGGTGGAGAGAAGGTGTTTTGATTTTAAGATCTCTTTGCTTTTCTTATTTCTCACTACTCTTCTCTGATGTGTTCTTTTAATAAATCTAATTAATTTTCAAAAAATTGAGTCTGTTTTGCCCGGGATGGCAGATGTGAGTGGTCTCCTTGTCCTTATCTCAAACCTTGAGCCCTTTGATATATTTTCTCCCCCTGTCTAGTGGAGAAGGGGAGGTGAGAGACAGGCTGTGTGGGCACCTGGCTGCCAGCCAGGGTCAAACCACGACACTAAGGTATACAAATTCTGTGTATAAATGGCATGCAGCGCATTTACATGGCATGCAGTGCTCTTTGATATAACTTCATTCTCAATATTCCTTTAGTTGAAATAACTGAAAGATATTGAAATAGGTTTCCTGAGATAACTTCAGGATTAGTTATTGTCAAAATAAGGATTAAGTTCTCTTATGTTTTTTTGGTAATGAAAAATTATCTATGGTTTATTTTTTCCTCATGGGAACTTTAACTGCTTTTACAAGAATTTTAACTGCTCTACACTCCCATTCAAGATATTTTTTAGCTTCCTTAATCGCACAACTAAGCACTGTTCAAAATCAGTTTGAAACATGAAGCCTGAAAGAGGTTTGTTCTGAGACACATACTAGACCACAGCCTTTGCACAGCACAAGTGGTTTCTTCAGCACCTGTAGAACACTTCTCATAACCGTGTGACTGTCAGCTATAAACTGAGTGATTATGTTTATATTAATAAAGAAGGATGTAGAATCACTGAATACTTACTTATCTGAGGAAGAAAGATGATACCATAGGTATAATAAAAACATAGAATATAGAAAAAGAGAAATAGGGTAATTTGATATCACATTTTACATTTCCTCTTGACAAGTTAAAATCTCACTGTTTAATGACCCTTACAAGAACAATTAAGCACTTGAGAATGTTATACATTAGTCAGAGTCAGTTTAATTTTTTCATATGTACACGTTCACACACATACAGGCATTCTCATGTCTTTTATTCTTTTCCTATTACTGTCCATTTTTCTTCTTTTTTTCTCATAATTCTTCATACTGTCTAGATAAGCTTAATCCTTTTTACAGCTCTGGCGATGAGAAGAAATGCATTGTTCTTTCACAGGTAATATTATTCCTTTATGTGAAACTAATAACAATGTGGCATTTCTATACTGCTATTATATGATCACTCAGGAGATGAAAACTTGTTGATATGACATACATGTATATATTAATCAAGGTAACAGAATAGAAAACAGTAAGAAGCAAATTTGAACACATACAGATGACTGCGGAAAATTAAATCTAGATTAACAAAAGTAGATTAGTCTCATAAAGATTGTCTTAATTAAAGGCACGGAAGTATAGTATCACATAAAGATGCTCCTTGCAAGAAGCAGCATTTCAACAACAATGTTCATAAATAAATAAAAGAAAGGAAGAACCCAGGAGTGATCTTTTTGTCAGCAAACAAACAAAATCAATGTTCTTTACTACTACAAGATTTGTTTGTTCTTTTTTTTTTTTAAAATTAGAAATATAATTTTCTTTGATAAGATTAAAACACAAACATTGAGGATCCCATTCATAGATTTGATTGAATAATTGCTGAAATTGGTCTCCTTGTTTCAGTTTCAGAAGCTTTGTTTTGTGTTGCAAAACTTAATGAATAGCAACCCCTCTTCTGAAGTTTAAAGAGAGCTAGTGAGATATGGTAGTTCTCTCTTTTCATGCCTTCTCTCATGCTGATTGTTGCTCATGCATTTTTTTCATCGTGATTGCCACTAAATCCAGCTATCTTTAAGAAAAGAAGTTTTTTCCCTTTCTACAATTCTGCAATTATTCTTGCATCACTTACAGAAAGTGTTCTTGTATTTCTTTAAAGTAAACTTCCTTGAAGGAGATTTAATCTTGTAATTTTTATATATTATGTTATATCCTGGGTTTAGGGGAAGATTTAGAGCTACAGAAGCTTGGAAAATGTGATCTCACTACCATTTTCTTCCCTGAAGTAGACTTTTTTAAAAATGTCATCTGAAATTTTCAGAAAGTTCTGATGTTAGAAGTCCATACCAAAAAACCTCTAAAATTAAAATGTAAATTTTTGGATCTGGGTTCTAAGTTTGGATGTGTCTACCTCTGACAATTTTTCAGATATAGTGAAAACTCTATATTGTCGATTTAAAGAATATTTAATTATCAAGTGGAACGTCGCAAAATTTTATACTTGTGCTGGTTAAATAAATGTTTCAAAACCCTTTGAATACTGAAAATGCAGAAAAAATTGGTTTACTCTTAGTTTAATCATTAAGATATGCATAAAAAAGGACATTTGGACACTGATTGACCCAAAGAGAAAGTCTAAAAACTGGAGTCACAAAGAATACAGAACTATAGTTCCTTTAATTTACTGTAGGAATTTTGCTAAAGGGGAACTATTATTAAATAAAAGCATTTTTTCTCTTAATTTAATATTTTGCTTTCCCAAAAGACCAAAAATTCCTAAATATGTTTCAATAGTATTTTTTTTAGTCCATCACAGTTATTAAACACTGCATCTTATTAGTGACTGGTGCTAAGAAAGCACTTTTTTTTTTTTTTTTCTTTTTAATGATAAGAACACACAAAGAATTAGACCCCCAAAAATATAGCTGCTCAGGAAAAGTCAGTACCAAACCTAGCAGAGGCTTCAGCAAGTCACTGCAAATTGTGCTATGCTGAGGGTCAGGATCGTTGCCTTGTGTGGCAGAGCAAGGGCATTTCTCAGGCTCAACCACAGCTAACAGAAAATGTCTACAATTCCATCCTGCTTATGTGGGATATAACTGACAGAATTAAATACTTCTGCTCCTAGAGCACATGATGACAGATCTCGTCCTTAATTCTGTGGAGATTTTTATTCTTTAGGAGGTGGAAAAAAGCCTCAAATTTTCATATGGAGGTCCCAAATCCTGACAGTCTAATATTCCTGAGGAATATGTTGATTTCTTTGGCTATTTTTACAGCTCACAGGTATTTTTTTACATTTTAAACTGAGCGAGTTTGTGCCACTTGGGGTTTATGTTATGATTTTAAAAGGCAGTACTTTACTATTATTAAAATTATGCACTTTTATGTTTTGTTGCTTAGGATGTTTGGTTGATTGGGATCATTTGCACATTTTGAAAGGAACTTTGTTAATGAGAAGAGATGCAAATATTATGATTAACTTTTCTAATATTGTTTATTATAATCATTTATAATAGCATTTGAAAGTAATGTTAAATTTAGAAAAGTAGACTCCTGACTGTTAAAAAGTGATTCAAGAAGTTCACTGGGAAGACATTAATGCCATGATATATAACACAGTTTAATTACTTGTACAAAAAAACATTTATCTCATGCAAAATAGTTGGTTCAAACTAAAACAACCTATTCCATAGATGCCAGGTCAACTTACTACAATTAATTAACTAGCTGTAAATAAATTATAAATATTTAGAATTTTTAATATTTCATATTAATTCTGTACATTGTAAATTAATGGAAATGGTAGCTTGTAAATTTATTAGTATATTTAACTGACGAACTACATAATGTCAGTTTGACCCACATTGTAATGTAATCTATGTGCACTTTGAAGACATGCAAAGCGAAAATTATCTGTTTGTAAATCCGTTTCTTCTTCTTCTTCTTCCTTCAGTATATTTTATACATAGTGTAACGCTCCACACAAACTTTCCCTTGCCAACCCAGTTGTGAACCTTAATGGATTAACATAATATAATTATTCTATTTCATTACATACTTTTAGTCCTTTTAAGATTTTTTTTCCTGGTCATTGTTGTAACATGCAGCACATTACAATATATTATTTGTATTATGATATACTTTTACTATTCCAATAATAATTCTGAAAGCTGATATTTAATGAAAGAAATTAGAGTTTCTCCAATATTTCATAGTCTGAAAGTCTTATGTCTAAAATGAACTCTTAAGAGAAAAAAACATATCAGCAAGCAAAATAAAGAGAAGGTATGATGGGCTTGGTGAAAAATTATGTCTTTCAAGATATTGATTGCATTCTTCCTTTGCTTTAGTCATTAAATTCAGATATCTACATGGAAAAATACTTGCTTTAATTTTAAATTTAAAAATAGGACTATTTTGTTGGAGCTCATAATTACAAGTTCTTTGTCATCTGTTAAACTGAAAAACTAGATAGATTTCCGAATGTATGCTTATATTCCAAAATCACCGTATTATGAACTCTGGTCATGTTCAATGTATATGAATACATAACACAGATGAGTTCTTCTCAAAGCCTCAAAAGATACCAAACAGGATTCTGGATAATTAAATTTTGGTCCTCTTTTATGGAAGATCTAGGTAGAATTATTTGCTTTATCTTTTTTTTTCCTTACATTTCCAGAATTTTTAGAGTATTTGGAAGTTGGGTTTTTTGGGGGATTGGGGTGGTTGGGTTTTATTTTGAGAAAAACTGGAGGTTTATTATAATGCTCTGAAATTGGAAAATATTTGAAAAGCAGTTCTGAAGGCTTAGCATCACATTTCCAGAGAGAAAGACCCTCTTTTGTTACCTTGCTGTTCTCCAAAGTCCTTTTCAGAACAGTGGGAAATCTACTTTGCATATCCATTTTTTTTTTAATTTCAGTAAATTTATTGTAGCATCTTTTCATTTAGCAGTAGAAAAAGCAATATAGTCTTCCCATCCTCAATCCTCCAGTTAGACTTTACATCTGATATGCACAGTAACGTCACACAACCAGTCTCCATTCCCCAGAACTGTAACACTGCATTTTAAATCTCTGAAGTTTTTAAATCTCTGTGTTCCATCATTTGCCTCTTGGTTTTACAAGAGTAGTTTTAGAACATTGTAAGGTTCATTTTTGTCTCATGAACAACTGCATCAGCATCCTCAGATGGGTTGTGTACACTACTACAATATGACCAAATTAAAATTTAAACATATCTTCATTTTAGTTAGTTCCTACCCTAAACTAACACATAGATGTTTATAAGAAGCACTAGAAGAACTGAAGCTTCATCTGTCTCAACATTTCACAGAATTACTTATAGCTTACTAGTTTCTTGCATAGCTGACTTTGTTTAGTGATTTTTGTTTTGTTTTGTTTTCTGAGGTATGGTGAGTTTTCTGAGTAATATAATGCATTAATCTTCTCTGGTAAAAGGATTATCCATCTTGTTCTCATATTGTTTTACTACTTTTTTGGTTTGTTTTATTCGTGGTGTCCAGTATATTTATGAAATCAGGAAGGAATGACATAAAGGATGAAATATGTATGGGGTTTAACATATCTCTTAAATTAATATTAATATAGTGTATATTCTGGAATATATATTCTTCATATAAAAGAATCTTAGGTAAGGATAAAGCTTGTTTTCCTTATCAGTTTGAAAAGCAAGCTCCAAGAAGTATTTTGTACTGAAATACAGACACTCACAACTTAGTAGAAAGTTAGGAGTAAATTGCTTTCTTTCCCAATCCAGCTCATCTGTTGTTTTTTAATATAGGTTGAATACCTCCATCACATGTCTGCCCTATCACTTCTTCTCATTTCCTATGTGGCTGACTGAGCAGCCTTCTAATTGAAAAGGAATCCAGGAGCTCATTTTCACTAGCAATACTTTTCCAAAATATGTACAGTAGATGGAAAATTTAATTAGTACAGTAGCTCTAGATATTAGCAATAAAACTATTAAAATAACAGTCCAAAGATGGGAAAGACTAAGTAGTTCTCTTTCCCATTTTTTACATTTTTAGACACGGGCTACCTTTACAAGTACTATATCATTGTGAGAATTATTAAAAATACACAATTCTTTCATTTTCTAAACTTGTATTCAGCTCATTAATATGAATAAAAGCATTAGACCAGTACATAAGCCCTGACATCTACAAGGGAAA
>NW_009718164.1:23268-44850 GCF_000703405.1 Apaloderma vittatum
TATAACAGTCATACCATTTCGCAGTAAAAGAACATCCTGAAGAACTTTTCTGCTAGACAGCCTCACATAACAAAAACTCTTGCTTTACTGTTTCTTTTCCAATTCAAGTTGATAGAAACAAGTCATCTCTTGTCTTGCATATCTACAGTGAAAAAAGTTTTTGTCTTCTAGAAGTTCTTCCTCTGTGTGAGAAACCTTGAATTCAAGTGTTATTTATGCCACTTTGTAAAGACATGATCTTGCTATTTTATATCCAAGAATTGAACTCCACGATATGTTTTTCTACAGAGCATATCAGAGTATCATCAATTGAGGGAGTCTGCTGATTCAGGTAGTTGTTGTATTTCATGGTATAATATGTCTAATGCCTTCAGATTAAACCACTGAGTGATGCCATTGCCCTTGGACATTCCTCAGTTCACTTAGTTTTCTCTTGAAACAAAACAAAACAAAACTCAGACAGGTTTACCTTTTTTTCAACAATCCATACTTTGCAGTGGAGTGAAGTTGAAAGAGTAAAGATTCTACAGAGTAACTTGAAAAGAGTCCATGGTAAATGCTGCATACAGCACGAGTTTACTTTTAACCATTTTTAACACTTTATTTACTCAAGTCTTCAGGCTGCCTGCAGATTTTGTTCTGTCTTAGGTGTTTGTTTTCCAGCCAAAACCTTACCCTGGTAATATAACTGTCAACTTCACTACATGTACCGTTTTTTCTTTTATAACATCCTCCTTTTCACAAGAAACAAGTCCTGATCCCTAAATCAATCTACTGTAAAATATTCCGTCTTCACATACTGAAGGTATTGCATGATTTTTTCTGACTTTCTGATACAACATCAACCACCTTTTTGTGGGGAAAATTTAGAGCAGACAGCAGATAAAAGCGCACAGTTTTCTCTCTAAATTTCTATTTTATTTAAGTCAATCATAAGGTAAGAAATGTGGTTTATGTACTGTCAGGTCTGCAATAATCAAAATTATGAGCAGGAAAGAAAAAAAGTCTCAGTCATAGAGGTGCACTTGCATTGTTTTTTTTTTAGTAACAGAGTTGATCAGGAATTATATCCATAGTTCAGATTACCATCCTGTTATCTCCTTTGCAATGTATGGGATATTTTACTTATGTTGCATACTATATGAGTGTGGTGAAATACTGGAACAGGTTGCCCAGAGAGGTGGTGGAGGCCTCATCCCTGGAGACTTTCAAGGTCAGGCTTGATGGGACTCTGAGCAACCTGATCTAGTTAAAGATGTCGCTGCCCACTGCAGGAGGATTGGACTAGATGACCCTTAAAGGTCCCTTCCAGCGCAATTCATTCTATGATGATACATTGCTCTCTTCACTTTGCCCAGAGTCATTTTCTACCTAATGTTCAAGGTTGTTTGTTTTTACTGAACTGTAAATGATCTTCTATAGTTTGCTTTTATAATCTTTGGGGTTTTCACTATCACCCTATTCTCTCAGGGACCTCTACTATATCACCAGGTTCAAGTTTTCCACCTCAAAATTAAGAATAAATAATGTGTGGGCATGGATATGTGTTGGCCTCATATTAATACATCTACGTGATGTCTCTGCATATGAAAACATGGACATGTATGACAGCCCATTTGAACTTCAACTCCATGAGTGCTTTCAGGGCAAAGGAACTGACAGGCCTTCCCTGTGGGACAAACAGAGGGGGCTAACAGGTGGTGTGGGAAGTTTTCACTCCTACTCTGAGAGTAGGAGGAAAAGAGTAGTTGGCGATGGAAAAATGTATAAGAATAGTCTCAAGTTGATCCAAGACAGAGGAGGAAGGGATCCTATCTGTTGAAAACTTGAAGGACATTGATGGTCAGCTAAAACATCCCTTGCCTCTCTGTACTGGGTGAAAACTGAAACTGCCAACTGTGGGACCCGGAGGGTTTTTGCGGGGACAGATAAGCGCAAGAGACCAGTAAAAATACTTTAATATTAGAACATTTGAATGTGATGTTAGAACAATATAATTAGGCCAAAAATAAATTCTTGGTACCATTTGTGTATTCTCATTTACCCTTGACAAGATTTTCACTGTCACAATTTAGCTATACACAGTTTAGGTGACGGTTACCACCTAACATTAAATTTCCGTGTTTGACCTCAGAATGCACTGTGCTCTTAGCAATTCTAACTATGGCAAGACATTTTCCAGGCAGTTATAAATGTCAATCATGAAGCATTAGCAAAATGTGAAAAAGAATGAAGTAAAGAAAACTAGTCTGGGTGCCTTGACTTTTTGAGATTATATTCTGAAGCAGGAAAAAAACCCCAATCCTTTCTTAATTTTTTTTTGTTTTGTGGGTTTTTGTAAAAAATTGATTATCATCCCTTAAACAACAATGCTCTTTAATTGAGCCTCGTTCCCTTGCAGTCGGGGCTACTTTCTGTCTGACCTGAGCAGTTGTCCAAGGTACTGAAATTGTACCGATGGCTCAGCCTTCTCAGAGGCGTTTACGTCCACACTTGGTTTGGGCATGATCTTTGTTTTGTCAACAAGAATAAAATTTCCCTGGCATGATTTTTGACTTTTCCTTCAGAAGGGCAAAGAATAGTTGCTAAAATCTGCTGTATTTCCTACATAAATTTCTTTCGAAGTACTGGATGATTTTCAGACATGTGAAATAAGATTGTTTAAAAGCTTTCTTATTACTTTGGAGGTCAAATTCTGCCCTCCCACAGACACAATTCCAACAAAATAATTTCATGCTACTTTAATATATCTTCATATGTGTAATAACGGAGAAATCTGCCTCTGTAATTTTGCATAATTCTTTAAAAATAACCTTTTAAAATAAGCTTAATTTAGCAAAGGTAGGTTTAATGAGAAAAAGAAACAAACAAAAAAATGCAAAGAAGATTCCCTCCATTCACTGCTTATATAATATTCAAATGCTAGTTTCATCTATATGCACCCTATCATTTCAACATTATGCTGCATCTGTTTTATACAGTAGGTAGCCGTTATCATTGACCTGATAAATATGGCCTTGTGTGAGATGCTAGGAACCAGCACTAAATGGTTTAAGTGATAACCAAACAAAAGACAAAAATGGCAAAAAATCACATTGCAGCATAATTTAAATCACACTGATATGATCATTCTGTGCATTCCAAATAAGAAAGGTGGCTTTGCTTTTTTTTAAATACAGTTTATACCTCTTATATTCAAAACATGGAGCCATTCTCTGGAAATTATTCTTAAAGGAATAGTATTAGTATATGTTCTGCACAACTTATCCCATCTTAATGTTGGAAAATAAATGCTTGTGTGGATGAGATGTTAATATGCCATAGCATAGCTTAATCTGACAGTGGCACAATTTGTTTCATTTTTAAGAACACCATGGTTCATTTTCAAGCTAATGAGCATACACACAGTTACAGAAAAAATATTGGACCTTTAAAATTCCACCTGCCTGAAAGCAAATGTTACTTTGGCTTGAGAAAACAGTGTTATTCAATAGAATTCACTGTCTCCATCAGGAAATTTTAACACTTCCTTATTACACATAATAAAAACAATGGAGTACAGACATATCATCTATATGTATGCACAGAGAATATGTTTGACATTTTAAGGCTGTCTTCTAGCTTGGTACAACTTTCTCAAAGAAACATCTTTTACTTGTAGTGTGGAATTAGTCAAGCGTTCTAGGCATAGCAAAACGAAGAGCATATTAGGCAATGAACTCGTTCTCAGAAAGACAAATAGTGGGAACAGGTGACTGTCAGAGATAGTTGCAAAGGAAAACAAAGCCAAAAAAAAATCTCAGATATTCAACATTCAAAGCACTTTTTGAGTCTTGCTTATAAATCTGTAGGGTTTATGATATTATTAAAATTAATAATGCTTTCTGTATGGCTTGGTACACATGTGAAAACAACAACATGTAAAGCATCAAAACATGGAAGAAACATTTTCAATTATAAGAACAGCACAATAATTCTGGGAAGTAGTCTGTTTAGAGGAATATAAATAGAAAGTAAAGGGAATATATTTTTAAAGCATAAACCCAAAATTATGATCCTTAACCAGAGTTTTGGAAACAACTGCTAGGAAAAAATTATAGGAAATAATTCAATAGAGTTTTGAAAGTTTTGTCACAATGGCTTTGATACACCAGAGGGGTAGTATTTGTCACTGTTTCCAAACATGACCTTGAAGTAAGGGGTGGGAAGCACAATAAAACTCTGAATCAAAGTATCTGCTTGAGAAATTGAAGCCAGAAGTGTGAGGAGTATGCCAGAGTTAATTCTGAAGAACAGGATGAAGAAGAATGACTTTTTCATGACCTATTTTTCTTGTCATAAATAGATAACAAATTTTGTCAGTCACTGTGAGCCCAGTAATCACAATGGACATTGTAGAGAACCACCTTTTAGAAACCTACATTTACAATTAGCCAACTTATATACCTATGCATAACTAATAGATCCCTACTGATAAGTAATTAATTTTAGCTCCTAATTGTTTTAGCCTCTGTTCTAATCAATTCTCCTGTGTGACCTCATAACACTTAGCTGCAAAAGCAGTTACACTGAGCACAGATCTTATGACTCTTGCACTTGGACATCACTTGAATGCTCAGGGAGCTGTGGAGTACTCATGTATCCGCTGGACTTAGTCATGCATGTCCATTGTCCAGAGCAACCTGTAATTACTCCACTAGAGTAAGAGACAGTAAATACAAATTCTCATAAGTTCAAAGGAGGATACCAATAGCTGTGATTCAGTGCACTGGGTGGATTTAAGAAATGTCAGTGGTGGAAAGAAAACTGAAGTCCACACACTGCACATGTCAGGGAGAAACAAGGGCCACCTGCTCCCTTTGGTTATGGGGAGTTAAACCCCTGAGAGGACCTCCCATAGTGGGTAACAGGGCAGTGTCTGTCAGCCAGGGCCCATCCTAGAACACCATCTAGGAGTAGGGCACCCAGGAGGCACCGGAGCTGCCCCAGCCTCGGGCACGTGGCATCTGCCTGGGGACAGTCCAGGACCTGGATGTGGGACTGTGGGTGGGCCTGGCTTAGCTAGGTCCAAGGCTAGGCAAGGCTGTGGTGAAGTGGAGACAGGAATTGCTACAGTATTGCTGGGGCAGGTGCTAATGGCCCCAGGGTGTTGAAAAGGGATCTTGGTCTGTGGGCAGGGTGGGGGTTGTTCGGAGGGGTGGAAGTTAGGTCCTCAGCCATGGGCAGGTGAAGAAAGTCCCAGGGGTAGGTCAGGGCTAACGATGTCCTTAAGGCCCTAGTAATGAGCCTTCAGATATCAATGCATTTGCTTCATTCTAATCAAATCTCTCTTCAAAGAGGATGGCAATATATTTTGTAAATAAATTTAAAATTTTGCAGTTGGGCACTTGGGGCATTAGCTAAGATTTAAATTTTGAAATACAGTGTTAGGTCTTGAGGATATTCTGTGCATTTCTTCCTACCAAATCAATTTTCAACTACTTAAGTCCTAGCACAGAGCAGGAGCAAAGATGCATGCCAGATACAAATAGTTTTTTTACTGGTCTGAAGAGCTGTTTATATAACAGTTTGTTTTTCTGCCAGTATATCTGCTTGAATACATGATGTTTTTTACACATGCCATTATTAATCATTTTATCAAGAACACTATTTGTACCTGCTGGAATTTCACATACTTTTTTTGGTTTGGTGAGGGTGAATATACACAATTTTAACTGAAAGATCCTTCTTGTTACTGCACTCTAAGTAGTAAGAACACACTGGGCGACACAAAGAAGCAAGTATTCTGGGCAAGGGCTTTGGCAGAGATTAGTTCTGTATCCAGCTGTCTCTAGTCCCTATGGACACCCTTGGCACCTAAGCACTAGTATATGATAGAGATGCTCCTGTCATTCACTTCTAAGCACAGAAGATGAAGAAGTTAGTGTTTGGTTTACAAAAGTAACACATATTTTGCAAACATATCAGATTTTTGTGATTCATTTGATACAGGTTGATTTTTTTTTGTTTGGATTTTTTCTGTAATTGTTTGGGGTTTTTTAGGTATTTTGTCTGTCAGAAGAACTAAAATGTGTAGCTCCATATATATTCATGTCATGTTTCTAGCTTTGGCTAACTTGATTTCTAAATATGCATAGGCTGATGTACATGAGACAAAAACTGCTATGGGCTTGGTTTTAGTGAGAATTTAACTATGCATGGTTTTGCATGTGCCAAATCAGTAATAACTTCTGAAAAGCACAAGATCAGAGCAAAGGAAGTGACAAGCTGAGAAACAGATGTTACTACTACAATTAATTTTATAGTTGTCTGGACAACATCATCATCTGCAAAAATAAAGCTAGTGTTGTAAGGAAGTGCAATTTACATGTAGGAGGAGAGCTAACAAAATAAGATTATACACTGCAACTACTGAAATCTCGTTCACTATAAATGAACTAATTTGTTCTACTTCATCTTTCAGGGTGACTTTGGCTAGATAGTGAAAATGTGTTTGGGGACTGGTGAGCATTGATTTACTGCCTTGGGTTTTGTTATTGTACAAAATTACACATGTGCTATAACCCAGATTGATTCTCTCAGGGCTCTGGTCCAAAATATTTTCATAATCATTGTTGTGGGATTTTTTTAATCCTCACTACAGTCTATTCCCTATGTAACACTTCTCAGGCAATGAGTCCTTCATTAGCCCTATTTAACAAATCCCAAAATGTCAAACATTTTGTACCATATCAGCAACACCAATTCTCACAATAGGTGCAGGTCCCAGGATTCTAATAGAATGAAAACCATTAGATATTCTGTCATCCTGGAAGATTTTTCAAGTATTTATATAGAACTATTTGTTGGTATCACAGAATCACAGAATCACAGAATGTTAGGAGTTGGAAGGGACCTCTGAAGATCATCTAGTCCAACCTTCATCCCAGCATACCTAACCACTACACCATAGCCTCAAGTGCTAGATCTACTTTTTTTTTAAACACCTCCAGGGTTGGTGACTCCACCACCTCCCTGGGCAGCCTGTTCCAGTGCCTCACCACTCGTTCAGTAAAGAACTTCCCCCGAATATCCAATCTAAACTTACCCTGACGCAACTTGAGGCCATTTCCCCTTGTCCTGTCATTAGTAATTAGAGAGAAGAGACCAGCACCAGCCTCACTACAGCCTCCTTTTCGGTAGTTGTAGAGGGCAATAAGGTCTCCTCTCAGCCTCCTCTTCTCCAGACTAAACAAACCCAGTTCCCTCAGCCGCTCTTCATAGGGCATGTTTTCCAGACCTCTCACAAGCCTTGTTGCCATTCTCTGCACCCACTCCAGCACCTCGGTCAGTTGCGGTCAGTAAGGTTTTAATGTCAATAAAGTGTTAAAAAATCAGAGTAAATTATTATTTTCATTTATAATCTTAATGAAGAAAAAGTAGAAAAGCTGTGCTGTAATTTGCTAAAGGTTTCCAAATAGTTATTTTCCAAGAACTATTTTATTTTAATTTATGTAAAATCTCATTTTTTGCGAGAGGAAATTTTCTTTCTTTCCATTTTGGCTGCTTTTATTCCTATTTTTCTTTTGATTATATTCATTCCTTCTCTAATTTTTTTTGTAAAGGTTCACCTTATTTTTTAAAAAATTTAGAATAGTTTAGTAGAAACGAAATTTATCTGTTTTTTTCTTCTTTTTTTCTTCTCACCAGATGGTTATGTCTATCACATGCATTTCTTACAGAGAAAGCCCATCTTCCTCCTTCTTCCATCATTACTGCTTCCTCACCTCAACCCATTTTGTTTAAGCAATTTTTAAAAACAGTCAATAAAACCAGGTAACTGGGCTTATATATTGCTTCATGGATTTTTTTTTTTCAATTAAAAATTTCCATTTATTATAGAATAGTTTGATTCTAACTCTGGGTCTTCTCTGTTTTCAAGTCCAGGCTCCATTTAGTTCAGAGTGGTTTAGTTATTTCTAATAGAAAATTAACTGATGCCTTTCAGAATCCTAAGTGTTCTTTAAGTAGCAGTCTTATATAATTACCTGTGTTTTGTTTTAATTGAAATTACATTTTTCCAAATGTTGAAAACATTAAATAGCTTTAAAAGATCTCATTTTTAATTTAGATGCTAGCTCTAAAGTTACTGGATCTGTGTTGTGTAAACAATTTTGTAACTGAAAAGAGAGGTTTAGAGAATGCTAAAGATAAACGAGGCTTTTCTTCCCCTGGAATTTTCCAGTATCTCAAATTTTCTTGTTCAGCAGAGTGAAATGGTGAAAATATTCACAAAAATATGTGTGTGAATGAAAGACAGAAATGCTTCTAGGAATCCATTCTACCTGCCAGGTAGACAGAACACACAGCAGGACTGAGAAAGGGATTTGAACTCTGTGGTTTAGAATCATAGAATCACAGAACACCTTGGTTTCTCCTTTTTGAAATTGTACCTGCTAATATGATAGTTCTGTAGTTAAATGACTCTTCCTGGCTGAAGAGAAGTTCACTTTCATATTCCAAATTAAGTGGAGTCCTTGGTACCAGATTTTGTGGAATCATTAAATTTCTTCCTTATCAAATATTGCATTCTATATTTACAAACACTTTCCCGATTAGAAGTTTAATCGAAACCACTTTTTCTCCTTAAAAAATGAAGTAAGTTTGTAGTTTTTAGGAAAAGAATAACAGACTAAGTTGTATTATGATTGATAAGGATCACTAGATTCAAATGTCTAAAGTGCTATTGAAAAAGTACACTTCTGTAAATGCTCATCCTGATTAATGTTTTGAATAATCATTTTCTTTCTTATGTCTTGAATATTCTTTGGAAATTTCCTGAAAAAAATAATTGAGTTGGATAATATTTAATTAATTAATTAATTAATTGAAACTGTTTTCTCACCTTCAGAAATGAAAGGAGATTTATTATCCACATTCTTCAAGATGAAAAAAAATATTCCACAGGGTAAAGAAAAGAACATTAATAGAAATTCTTTGAGTTATCTTCCTTTTTTCTTTTTTCTTTTTTTCTTTTGCTTTTTTCCCCCACATCTGTATGTCTGCAGAAAAGTTTAAAACATATTTGTACTTTTTAAGGCATAGATGAGACACAATTTTCAAGAATAAAAGTAACAAATTGTTCTAATATTCAGAAACATGAAACACATTTGTTTTTAAAATATGTGTTAGTCAAATCTGTAATGCTCATTTGTATTCCATCCATATGTGTTCATTAATCTGTATTGTTATACCTGGTGATATAAAAAGTGGTGAAATGAAATAGAAATGTTACCTCTGCTGTCTTTTTGTAATCCATCTTTCATTCTGGGATTTTATTCCTTCATTAAGTTCCATCAACGTACAAAGCATAATTCAAGACTAGACTTTGCATTTGGAGCTCTGGTTTGGCAGAAAGATGCACTCTTTCTTCCGTGGTTCACAGGCTCTCTCTTGATTAAATGCCACGGGTATTTCAAACAAGCTAAATGATTTGTCTTGACTAAGTTTTGCATCTTCTGTTGGTTTAATTCTTTCTTCTTCCTTTCACACTCACTTTCCTTCTAAAGTGTTGCCATATACACACATGATTCAGATCCTGAAGATCTTTGCACTTTTAATGACAGAAGTACAGTGTTAGTTTTTTTAATTCCTTTTGTTCCTCTCTCCATCAGGAAAATATGCTGGCTGACTGACATTTGGTACCTCTCAGTCCATCTACAGTGCCATGTTAACACTTCTAGACACAAGCTAGTGCCATCTGAGGGATGCTTCGAATGTACTTCATTTTGCCTGTAGAATGGAATCACACAGAAGCATTTAAAAAGATAGGTCTTGTTATTCTCAGCTTAAAATATTTTTAATCCTATTGATACGGGTTCTGCATATATAAAGCTTATATCGATGCAATGTTCTAGTGCAGGAATAAGAGTTAGAACAAAGAAGCCTTGCTACCATAATGAGAATGATCAATCTACATGCTTCTCTACCAGTGCATACAAATTCTGTCCCAAATCAATCTGTTAAAAAACCCAATCTATTAAAGTTCCTTTGTTTTTTTCTTCACTTCTCTAAATGTGTCTTTGATGAAAATCTGCTGAAATCTAGAGTGCTTTAAAGAAAGCATTTTCATCACTTGGAAAAAAAAATAAATCTGAAAGATAACCAGAAGATGTTCTAGTATTTTTTGCCCTCTAAGTCCTGCCTCTGCTTTCCCTCAATACAGTTGTAGTCATGCTCAGGAATTTACCAACTGTCAGTGATGAAATTGAATATTTGGAGTGGAAGCAGTTTGCCAAGTGAGTCAAACCGTCTGCTCACTGATTCAAAGCTGACTTTTAAATAATGACTCTCAAAAAATGTGCTTCTAACCTCCTGTCTACATTTTTATCATTGCCCCCCTGCCCCTCATTATTGTATATACACTGCAAGGAAAATGCTTACTTATTTAGGATACTGCTGCTGTTGTTATTCCTGTGTGACTTGAAATCTCTAACCAAGTCAGATGATTGCTCCATTTGCATGGAATTTGTGTCTAATTCCTAATTGTCACCTTAGACATATGCACATTTTAACAACTATGACTAAATTTTCGAACCTCCATCTCTGCCACTTAAAAGTGTTCATATATTTCTGTTCTGCTTAAGGATTATTAGATATCATTATTAGAGATGGATAATTCTATCAAGATCTCTGTCTTGCAGTAGTCTGCCACTCCTTTATGTTCTATTATTATCTTCCTTTTTCTAACTTGTTTAGGGACTGTACTTTTTTTTGCATGAGGTCTCCCAGAAGAATTCGTTGTATTATTTTTTTCCACACAAGGACTTAAAATAAAACAGTTTAGAGGCTTAAACATTCAAAATAGACCATCTGTAGGTTTAGAAAACCAAAAACATTAAACATTGTTATACTTAAAGGACTCCAGGAAAACCTTTGTCTCATATGTTTTTGAATTACTTCGTTTGATCTGCCAACAAATGTGTGGTTTAATGGTAGGAAAAGACAGAATAGTTACCATGGTAACTGTCATACAATCCAGTGTGGTGCTTATGTTACTGTACCTCTGAGACAATACAAAGCCGCCTTCTTAATCCCTGTAGTGTTCCTGGTTGAATGGTGTATGCCTAGCAAAGTGGCACTTGTAGGTCCCTTGGCTGTATACTCTATTTTCCATCTCCTCCTCGGTGAAGTAATGAGCCTTCTATAAGTAGAACGAGATTAAAAAAAGGAAAAAAAAAAAAGCAGCCCAACGTTCAAGGACAGAAACTTAGTGCTCTGCTTGAAAAACACACAACTTTCCCCCAGACTATAATCATTGTGATTTTATGAGATTTTTTAACATCCTCAAAAAATCTTTAAACGTTAACTGATGCCAATAAAGATACCATGAACCTTGTTCAAAACATAAGAGATGCCTCAGTAAAGTTTAATTTTTCCTAAGATAATTTTACGTATTTAGTTTGTTGCTTGCTGGAGTAAGTGAACAGTGGAGACAAAATAAGACAAACCTTGTAAAGTTAAAGCTTAGGTGGTTGTTCAGCCATAGATTTTGACACATTTAACATCTGCTAGACTTCATTTAACACTATGGAATGACTGAAAGTTGTAGTCTCAGTGGGATGGTCATCTTCAAATGAACACAGCATTTTGTGTCAGCTTTGTTGTTAGTTTTTTATGTCTATGCTACTTCATCAGTGCTTTGTTTATTACTATTTGAATTTTCCCTAGAGTGGAGGCTGAGACTGGTAGCACAGGAAAATGCACCAACAACTCAGGGGTAGGGAACTATGTGGAAGAATTTACTAAATGTCTCTTGCAATTGCATATCGGATAACACTAAAATATTCATTTAGAAAGAGGATAAACTGAAAATTAAATTAAGGCTACAATTTATGACGTTGCCTAAAATGTGGGGCAGGAGAATACATGTTCTACTGAAAATTCTTCATGTCTGAATACATGGCATGAATTTTAAAGGTAAAATGTGGCATTTGTGCATCATCAAAAACACCTCAAAAACAGGTCCAACCACTACTTGAGTTGTTACTGTACGACTTTCAGCACTTCCTTTCATGTATGAGTGTGTGCTTTGACTTGCTTACAGAACAAAACATTTGAAAGAATCCATGAAAGTCCATTAGAAAACATAAATAACATTAAAAGGGGAAAACCGAATGAGATACATACATCACAATTTTATACATTTTAAGTTCAATATTGACTGTATTTTATGAATTTTATTGTGAGAACAAAGGGAGTGAAGCACTTGCCCCCAGCTCAGGGTTGTTGCACAGCTTTCAGCCAGGCACAGGGCAGGCCACAGGGAAGCTGCTGTCCCTGGCTGGGCTGAAGTTTGGTCTGGGACCACAGACAAGGGCAGGAAGAGGCCCTGGGGGCTGGGCAGATACTGTCAATCCTGCTATTGCCTTCAGGGATTTGATATTTATGCTCATTTAATGTGCAGGTACAAATAATATTGTGCATTAAACACATGCCCTTTTTTTGTTAATATTAGTGTCATTAGCTAATGATGTAAGTCTGGCAGTTTAAATAAGCAATTTTGATAGCATTAATTCTAAATTTTAGATATCATTTTGTTTGCAGGTGCTTCATGGGCACAAAAATACAAGTTTATGTATTTCCCCAAAGACACAAATAATTTTCTTTTTTTCATTTTAATAAATCACAGTTATAATAAATGTATCTATACCTGAATAAACGTAATGCCTTAATAATAAATTTGCCAGTATGAAATTCTGAGTATAACATTCTATCAGGATATCTGAGGTGAATTTACTTTGAGGTCATCTGTAATGTATAGCACAAAATAGTAACTTCTTTACATGTACAACGATGTAACAGTTTTTATTCATGAGCATAGCCTATTTGCATACGTGCTTTTCGTATGGGGAAAGCCAATTAAAAGCATAAAGTTCATCCCACCCTTGAGTTCTAAACTTTTGTTATCAGTCTGAGCTGTTGATTTATTTTCTGGTTTCTCAAAGTTTGTTGACCAGAAAAGTGATGGATTTATCCATACAGAGATGTCAGCATATGACTATTATTGTACTACATCACAGTAAAAGCTCTATATGCCACTATATCATGCAAGAATTCTAGCTTCTTCAGCTATGGCAAAGGTTTTGACATACTCAAGATTTTTAAAAGTAATATAAGAGAATAGGAGATTTGTGTAATCACAAATAGTGAGAATTCTTCACTACCATAATAAAGCACCTCTGAAATGACAAGCACAAGTAGTAAGAGTGTACAGAACACCATAAAAGTCTTTTAGCCCAGAAACCTTATCTTGTTTTATAATCAAGAGACCTTTAACAAATAATTTGAAAGCAGAATAAATCTGGAAAAAGTTCTTTTCTTATCACTTTAAAAAAAAAGTTATAATAACCAGTGCATTTTAATTTTTAGGTTTCATCTGAAAGAGCTTATGTGCAAGAGAGTAATGTCCCCAGCATTATGTTACTTTTCATGAATGCTAGCCCAATGGAAAAAAATCCAAGCTTTTCATAACTGTATCACGTACCGCAAGATCTGGTGTTTCTCTGAAAATACTTTATGTGAGTGTGACCTGACTTCCTATTTTCAGCATTTGAAAAGGTTTATTAATATATTGCTCATCAAAATATAATGATACACTTTCATTTAGTGCATTATTACTGAAATTTAATAACCTTGAAATAAAATTTAATTGAATTTATATTGGGTTAATCGGGAAAACTGTGAGTAACTTCTCAGATTAATGATCTTGAAGAACTGTATTTTACTCAAGAAAATGGATCTATTTGAACAACTCTTGATAGAATTGTCTATATAACTGCTTTTGTTTAGAAAGAAAGCAGAATATTTGAAATGAAGCCACAGAAGTCTAAACATTAATTTTCAAAATAAATTTTGAAATATCACCAAACAATATGATATGGATTGGAGTTTTTTATACAGTCTGTATCATAGCTTGTATAAGTATGTTGTGGGATTTTTTTTAAATTCTTCTAGAGCTTCTATGTTGCTTCTTTTTGATGGGGTTGTTCTGCATCATTAGCAGGATTTCTCAGTTTGATAATCTATTTAATATTCTCTAATATATTTTTCTGCATTATAAAGGAAAAATAAATATATTTTAAATCAGAATTATTTAAATTATTTGAAAATTTACATTTTGTATAACATGATAGGCTTACAAATTTTCTTGGAACTACTCACTCAAATAGAGAAGAAAAGGTTGGAAGAAACAGAAAATCCTTAAATATTAGATATTAAATCCTTAAATATTTAAGAGAAATAAAGGCTTTTATTATGAATAGGATATGAAACTTCCTAACAGTGTTCCATTTCTTTCTCTTAAAGAATTATTTTCATGGTGTAATGCTTTTCTAAATGTTTTCACATTTATTCATTTTCTGCTTAGTTTTAATTTCTAAAAGCTTCTTATTTATAATAAATTTTGATGAGGCTCCACATAAATAATAATATTATTCTAGTAGACTCTATAAAATATCAATATCAAATGAATCAATAATAAATTTATTGAAATTAATGTAATTACAATAATGCAGAAGTTGTGTGAAAACACAAAAAAGATGTTCATTGTAGTTTTAATTAGTTTAATTTTTTTTCACAATGAAAATCTAATATTTTTACTTTTTGCCGATCATATTCATTATTAAAATTCTATGTAAGTCAGAAAAACTATTCAGTCTTCAACACAGCATCTAGAAACAACTATTTGTCCCTATTAATCTTAGCTAATAACCTTAAGTAAAAAGTGAAAAATTTTGAATTTGAAAGATACCTGTTGCTATTTCTTAGATTCTTCTGGTTAAAGTACTCTCAAGCATTTTTTTTATCTAACAAGTTAACAAGCAGTATGGAAGAATATCAAATGACAAAGACTCTTAACTTCTCGAAGAACTGTTCAGATGGTTTGACAGTGTTAGTGCAAGTTTATGGCTGAGTGCGGTTTGCAATCTCAAAGCTGTCTGAAGACAATAATGACTTCTAATAGAAGTTGTGAACAGTGCAGAATTTAACCTTAATGGCTTATTAAAAAGGCGAAATCAAACCCTGGGGCTTATTGCCATGGGCAATAGGATCCCAAAACCCAAGCATCAGTGATGGATACTGTAAAAACTCAAATATCTACTCTGTTGGGAAGTTCTTTGTACATTTAGCTAGGTTAATTTGGAACATAATTGTCTTACTATTTACAGTCTTTTAAAAATAATTAAGCCACCAGAGAACAAAATAGTTTTTAACTGAGACAAGTGAGTCAGTAAAGATTGCAAAAGAAGAAAACATAAAACTACAAATAAGCCATGTGGCCATGAAGGATTAGAGAAAACTAAAATCTGTGAACCACTCTGTTGGAAAATTACAAGCTTAGAACTAACATAAATCAGAACAATTCATCTGCAGAGCCATATTTTATCTGGAAAAGCAACTGTTTAAGATGGTGGTTTTTCTTTTGAATTTGAAACTTGCATAGTTTTTATTAGAAAATGCTAAAACCATGTTTTTCATAAATAATTATCACATATTAGTATATGTTATATATTTTATCTATATAATAATTTTTTACAATAAAAAAAAAAATTAGCTTTCACTACAGTTTTAGTTGCCTGTGTCCAAGGCCAGCTCTGACACTGTGCAGCCATAAATATTGGTATCAGAATCCTGTGTAAGCAGAAAAGTTGGGAGAGTGAGGTGTGTGAGGTTCCACCTGGGCACCCATCCTGCACCCTCCAGTCAGGGCCTGGAGAGCCATGTTTATAACTGAGTACAAGAAACTTAGTATGATTGTCTTCCAGCTAACTTAGAGAATTCAAAATTTAGGTCTTAAGAAAATGAAAATAGTCATATTGTCTCTGTGTGGCTAAAAAACTACTCCATCATCTTGTCTCTTGTAAAGAACTTCAGTGGATGCACATTAATGGCTACTTGTATTAGAGCAAAAACATGACAAGCCCATATAATATTCCTTCCGAACATGCTCCCTGTCTCCAGCTATTTTGAACTATTTTATGGGCCTCTTGAGGATTGTTTATTTGTAAAGTCCTTGAATATTTCTGCCAAATATTCATCAAAGTGGCTCACGAAAGGACATAAAATTCTGGCACTGAAAGTCCTTTTTTTGTTCTGACCATAGCTTTTCTATATAGAGCCAAATATTTATGTGACTTGTCTGAGCAAACTACTCAAATGTTCACTTTCACTTTAACAAATGTTCCATTGCTTCCTACACTTTGTCTTTGAGATTAATTTTCCTGTCATTGAATAATTAGGGACTTTATAGTAAATTGATTAGTAGTAGTGGCAAGGGTTAGGGCTGGGCTAGCCACTAAATGCTTAGACATGCTCTTTAACCCTCCTCCCTCCATATAGCGGAAGGGAAAAGGAATAAAGCAGAGGCTTATGGATTGGTAAAGAAAACTAAGACAGTTTTTAGAGAAAAGAATAGTACTAATGAGGAAAATAATAAAAATAATGAATTATATAAAAATACTTACAAACCCAATATTGAAACCAACTCCCCTCTCTGCAATCACTACAGATGCTACAGAGCAGGGAGCACCAGGCAAGTGCCAGGCTGAGCAGCGGAGGGGAACTGGATACAGGAGCTGAGTTTGGGAACTCAGGATTAGTATCAAGGGCAGAAGAAACGAACAGAGTCCTCCCTGGATCATAGAATCACACAGAATGTTAGAGGTTGGAATGGACCTCGAAAGATCATCTAGTCCAACCCCCTATACTGGGGTTTTGGTTTATTTTGTTTCCTGAATTTGAACCAGCCAAAAGGAATAAACAGTCTCTGTAACATGAAGACAAAATGATGTCCTAGTGTTTCGTTACTGATAAGAAAGTTTCACTATCATGGTTGTTTAGCAGAACTTACTACAATAGAAGACTTCTACTGTTTAAAAACTTTGCCAACTAGTAGATTGCTGTCAGATCTGTGAAATTCCCGATGATTGGCTCTAAATAGAGCTGTTCAAAAAACCTGGGATCTAATACATATTTATAGGGATTTTCTCCTTCATTCTTTTTTTCCTCAGTGAATAAATGACACAGAAGAAAACACTATTTTTCTGTTGCCCTTGAGTTAAGTTATAGAAGTACAACTTAATTAAGAAAGAATTTTGGCAATGAGACTAATTTACATAAGGGTTAGATGAAAAGCTAGAAATAACAACTGATATAAAATAGAAAATGAGCTGGCTTATAAAGAAAAGGTATATCATTACAAAGTGTGCTGGTATTACAGTTTGTCAAAAGAAAATAAAAGTACTGGTCTGTATACTGCAAAATAAAAGGTTTTTCCTGAATATATATATCCATATATGTATATAATCCTTAATGATTCCATGATTATGTTATAGGTTTAGAATGAGTTAAAACCAAACCAAACCAAAAAAGAAAAGTACATTTCTCGAGCCAGACAGCATATAGAGAGGAGTGTTAGGATGACTGTTTATCTTGAAACAAATTGTCCCTACAGTGAGAAAGAAAAGTCTCAAATAGCAAAATCATAGAACCATGAAATCACTAAGGTTGGAAAAGACCCCTAAGATCATCAAGTCCGGTGATCAACTCAATACTACCATGACCACTAAACTGTGTCAGAAAGTGCCACTTCTACACACTTTTTGAACATCTCCAGGGATGATGATTTCGTCACTTTCCTGGGCAGCCTGTTCCACTACTTGACAATCCTTCCAGGGAAGAAATGTTTTCTAACATTCAGTCTAAACCTGCCCTGGTGCAACTTAAGGCCATTTCTTCTTGCCCTATCACCAGTAACTTGGGAGAAGAAATCCACACTCACTTCACTAGAACTTCCTTTTAGGTAGTTATAGAGAGCAATAAGGTCTCCCATCAGCTGCCTTTTCTCCGGACTAAACAACTTCAGCTCCTCAGCTGCTCCTTATAAGACATGTTCTTCAGACCCTTCACCAACTTTGTTGCCCTTCTCTGGACTCACTCCAGCACCTCAATATCTTTCATATGCTGCAGTGCCCAAAACTGAAAACAGTATTCAAGGCCTCATCAGTACTCTTGCTGTGTTGTGATTGGAAATTGTAATAAAGTCTTCAGAAACAGTACTAGGACATATCATTGTTAAAAATTTTATAGAGCACATTTCAATATTATCAAGTATTCAAAGCTGTAGAATGTTGGTAAGTTTAAATCTCAAAGTCGGCCTTAGTCTGGTTTGCTACAGTATTTGGAACTTCTGTCAAGGAAGATATTGATAAACTGTCCACATAGCCTGAAAGAGAGAAAATTGAAAAAGTTTATTTTTATAGAGTGATGAAAAAATCCATAAAATCCTTCCACTCTTTTCAGCTGGAGGAATTACCAAAGGGACTTAACAGCCAGAGCTGAATACTGTGCTCAAGTGGCTGAGTGATTCCCAAGTGAGTTTGGGAAAACTAAGCTCGAATGTGTCTACAATTGTCTGCACAGATATAGCTTCTAGAAGGTTCATTATATCATGCACAAAAGACTGTACAACTAGACTGCTATAGTGATGTACCTGGCTAGCATTAGACTAGGGAAAAAAAAAAAAAAAATGTAATAAGCTACCCCTTACAGAAGTAGGTAAGATTAAGGACTATACTTAAATCCCTTCTTTTTTTATAATCCTGATCAGCACTATAACTCATAGTTCTAACAAAGAGGATCCTTCATTTTCCTAAAAACATTGTATTCTGATGCCAATATAATCTGATGGCCAGAGCTCAAATACTGAGGCTCTGTCTCATAATTATTCCATTCACTTAAAAGCCATCTTGGAAGATAAACTTGTTAGCTTAATTAGTGACCTAAATTTCTCCTTGCCTTTACATCTTCCCTAGTTCATGTCTATTTCTGAACCTTCACCCCTCAGCAATGATTTCTTTAACAGCTCATGAAAAGCAGAAATAAAAATGTAGTAGTTATGTCATACACACAAACTATTTTTCCCATAGATAGACATGTAGGACTTGAGATGCTAAATAGCAACTTATTGTCTTCTGTAACTAAGGAGATGAGTAAAATCAACTTATGATTCCTACAGAAACTATGTGTATACAACCCTCAGTGTACTTTTTTCTGTTTAATGTGCTCTCTGATATCTGTATATCACCAGTGATTATGACCCTCGGAAAAGAATACTAATACACATAACAGCAAGATATAGTTTATGAAAACTTAACCTGAAAGTGCGCAGAATTAATAAAATGGATGGGAAATCAAGCAACATTTATGAATCACTGAGATCTTTTCTCTGCTATCCATCAGGGACAGTATAGATTGATCATTGATAACGAGGTGTTGGTTTTTTGAAAGTCTTATACCTTCCTAACTTGTTTATTCATTTTATAAATAATATAATACTGAGAAACTGAGAAAACAGGCATTTTGAAATGTGTTTTCCCAGTCTTACTATGTCTAAGATGTGCTATGAAAGTTTCCTATTCCTGTAAAATATTGAAAGAAATAAAAGATGAAAAGTTCTGCCTGCATCTAAATATTACCATTTTTTATATTAAAGTTTTTTTCTGGTTGTGTTTTGTTTGCATCAAATTTAAATAAAGCTAGACATCCAGTTTTGGAGACATAAATCTACTGCATTAAAATATCTACTCTTATTATACTTTGGATCTTAAGATTCATTGCCTGTATTTATTCTCTCTCCATAACATACATATTGTTTTGCTTGTCACATTTCAAAGAGAAAAATCTGTGTGTTGAATAAATGTTCTAAACAATCTCCTAATCCTTTTAAGATCAAATTTCACAAAATTTTTGAGTTGTAGGGAAGCTTTAAAGACAGATACTGCAGGATGTATAGCTCCTTTACATCACTTTTCAGTTTATCATCCCATATGCGTTTTTAGACATCATACAGCCAGCAAAAGACTCAACAAGATTAGATTGCATTTTGAAGCTCAATTTCTTTTTGTTTTTACTTATACTAATGTGATGCCACTGTGCAAATGTCTGAGAGACATTTGTTGAGGCTGAATTCTTTTTCAAGCTTGTTGCACAAAGTTGCCAAAAAAGACAAAAGAACTCTCTGTGCAATGATTACTTATGCTTTGTAGGTAACATTACTAGTCTTTCTGGAGATTTTATTTGAAATTGTAGACTTCTTAAGACTCTGAAGATGTACAGCCACTTTTGTATTTGTGAATAAAGAAGATATTTGAGTTAAATTTTGTTTTTAATACTATTTACTATATAAAGATCATCTCTTATTATCTGAGCCAAAATTTCCTTCAATTTGCAGCGTTTCATTGGATCTTCTTCTGGGGATTAAATTATTATAATAAAAAATCGTTTTGGAGGATTCATGACGTTGCAACTGAATCTGTCTGTCTGTCTACATATCTACCTATTTGTCAGAGATTACTGTGATAGGATTGTTTAAAAGGCTGATGAAGGACAGTATTAAATTATGAAACTCAGCTTCGTTAAATTAATTTACTAAAGGCATTCTTCTTGTTATGGTTTAATTTTTACAGGTTATCATCACTACCAAAACAAAACTCTTAGTATTTGACAGTCTTTTTCTAAATTAGCTGTTTGTTTCGTGCACGCAGGCAGTGGATGATAACGGGGATCGTACTACACAGTCAGCACTAATGGCTGAAGTCCTTACATGTCCTTAGTCACCAATATCAAGGTCATCAGGCTTGAGAGTTCCTCAATGAGACAAGTCAAGAAAAATGGGCTTGTCTTCTGATTTTCTATTTGATGCCTGATGCTTTTATGCTATTACCCCGGTCCCCCTAAAAGGGGGATCTCAGCTCATTCTATTGCTGTCAGTAGGATAACCTGCCTATTTTAACCCTTTTCCTCTATCTGGCAACTTCATTACTTAGGTGCCTTGGAAGTATAACTATCCCCTTCTTGCCTGTGCTAATTACATTGCTCACATACTAATACAAAATTTTGTCTGGCTATACCATCACAGTATTGTAAAATACCAACATACTGTTTTTAGCTACACCACTTTAGCACATTTACTTCCAGATTCAAGGCAAGTTGATAGATTAAATATATTCTAATTAGTATATTTATAATTCACGTGTGTCACTGATCTCTGTGTTGGTTACAATGACAGGGTCCATAGCAATTTATAGATTAAAAACATAGTTTGCATTTAGAGTGTCAGTGTAAACTTCTTGGCAAGGAAGGACTTCAGTTTTGAGAAGTTTATAGAGTCATCTAATGTTAATATCCAGCACAGGATATGAAATAGAATTCTCTGATGGCTTTGGTTGCTGCTTGTCCTTCTTTCTTCCCTGATTGATGTGCTAGCTCTTCACATCTTGTATCAGGCTAAATATTTCTTATAAGAAAACCTGTTTCCTTTGGTAGAGTTCTGTCTGCCTTCATGAGGTGACTTGCATGTTCTTCTCCGCTTTTTTGGATGTATGCTACTGTCATCCTTTTCTTCTGAATGCCAGTATTTCTTTTACTTTATGCATAACCCTTATGAAATTTCCAAGAGGTTGTTCAGAAGTGTTTCACTAAATTCGTTCCTCTGTGATTGATTTTCTAAGTCTTCTGGTTGAGTAGTCTTTCCTTTCCCTA
>NW_009718164.1:44881-45726 GCF_000703405.1 Apaloderma vittatum
CAGCTTCTCTTGCAGAAAATTTCTCAAGGGAAGGACTTTTACAGTTTTTTAATGGTATTTCACACCAAGTTCCTTACACAGCCCTCTATTTTTCAAGTTCCCCAGTTAGAATACGAGATAGCAAAAAACAAAAATAAAATGCAGAAGTATTAGCTTTTAAAGATAACTATGATACAACTGCTTTTTTTCTTTACACTGTCATAATGCCTAGAGAATTAATTAAGAAATTTTCAGTGCCTGAGAAACCGCTCTGTCTGGTTTACTGTGTTTCTATATATCCAGGTAAGTAATTTTTAATCTAATATAATGGCTTATTTTAATTCCTAATTGTTAATGGAAGGCAAAGAATAAAAATCTGTATTTTCAGAATACTAAAATAAAAGACACTAAACCATAAATTATTAAAATGCTTTCAGAATATTGTTTTCTGACTGTATGGAAAGATGTATTTTGGATACATAAATGGTCTGCAAATGCGCACAAGCAATGATGTTGATAAATAAAATAGATTCTTGTATACTATTCTGAAGATTAATGGGTTTTTGCCTAGTGTAACAACAGTCTATCAGTTTGCAGAAGCGGTGATGGGTGTAGAATCCAGTGTGCACTCAGAAGAACTTAGATGAACTATTTGATCTTGATTTGCCCTTCATTAACACCTCCACTATTATCACTGAAAATGATAATACACCATGAAATAGTGTATAAAATTATGAACGTCATTCAAATATCATCCAAACATTTTACATTTTGAAATATAAAATGTGAAGTGTGGCTATATTGGGTTTGCCTGGCCAGATTTCCACGACAAAGGGGGGATCACAGAATCACAGAATGTTAGGGGT
>NW_009718165.1:0-227 GCF_000703405.1 Apaloderma vittatum
CAGCAGCTTTTTATCCAACTGTGAAGACTCCCATTTTATTACTAACTAGACAAGCATGAGGCATTTCAAGAGATTCTTTTGAATCACGATCCATGGAATTCCTTGAAGTCATTCAGCACCGTGCACAACTCAGGGTGAGCTATGGGGTTTGCTCTCTGAGGCCAGGGTGCGGTGCCAACACCCACACAGGCTCACCCTCTGCATGGCCCCTGAGGCTTTGGGGTTAA
>NW_009718166.1:0-2136 GCF_000703405.1 Apaloderma vittatum
GGCCCTGCCCGCGGCGCGCAGGTGAGCGCTGCTCTGCAAAGCCACTGCGGGAGCAAGAAGGGCATAAAGATCGCAAGGAAAACACGATGAACTTCTGCGGCGACTTGTTGTTTGTTTTTTTTTAGCCTTACCCAGGGCCAGTAAGCAGCACACACCAGTGGAGTTTAGACCGTGGAGTTGCAAAGGCTGAGCTGTCCCTCCAAGTCTACCAGCATGTGTGTGTTCCTGTCTCGTACAAGCATTTAAAAAAAAAGTTTACACGAACCAGGAAAACAATCAGAAAAAAGATCCTGGGATAATTTAAAAGAAAGATGAAGTGAAGCTAAAAAGCCAGTGGGGTTTGTAGTGGTTTGTAAGGCACTACTTTATTTTCCACGACAGAAATCGACTCCATCAAGTAACTCCCAGAACGAGCCAACTGTCGGCCCCAGCTCTTAGAACAGCGTGAACTGGCTCCCACTAACCCTCTACTTTCAGGCCCTTTGGCCTTTTTCTTACAGGAGTCTCCCGGGACAGGGATGTGCTCCTTGCAGTGCAAGTCCCATTCCGGAGAGGCTGGAGCATAGCGCTTACCTTGGCAACTGCCCTGCATGATGCATGCCGTGAGTAACACGAGCAGTTTGCAAGCAGTTGCTGCTCTTCCATCCATCCGGTGGTGAGGTCCCATCTGGGCTGGGATGCTCCAGCTCCCGCAGAAGCCGGCTCCTCGACTCCGGGGTGCTGATCTGCACGGCAGCAGCACAGGGAGCCTGGTGTCTTTTTCTTACCCCGCTAGTTGCAGAAGAAAGGCGTGTTCGCCTGTTGAGACATTGCGTTTTCTATAAACTCCCACCCTCCAGACATTGCATAAAGCTCTTTATACCCGGCGGCCCCGGAACTAGCATGAGGGAATCAGGCCGGGCTCCGGGCTCTGCCGCCACAGGCTGCCTCTGCCCCTCCTTCCGCGCTCCGCGGGACAGGCGAGATGCTTCCCAGCACTTCCGCGCTCGGCAGCCTTTGTGTCCCACTCCCCCGGTGCTACCCCACCTGTCTGGAGGGAGTCGGGGCAACCTCAGCTTGCAAGGGAAATACGTCCCAGGTTTTAGCGTCCCAAAGGCACGCTCCAAACAAGAGAAGTATTTTGACAACTCTGAAAAAAATGTCACAACACCTACTTACCAACGCAGGGGACAAAGCTTAGAACTTGCTATTATTATTCCTCACCGATATTGTGAAAGGAACGCTGTATGGAGGAAACTTCTGCATTTTCTTAGCAGCTAAAACCACTTCGGTAAAGTGCTTTGGCTGTGAATGCTTAAGGTGTCAGCTGGAGGCACCTTACTCCGGCTGGAACTCTCCAACAGTGTGTGCGGCACACGTGAAATGCCTGCCTGCGTTTTACTGCTGCCTTTTCGGGGATCATACCTACTAACAGGGGTAGGACAGTGCATAGGACATCACAGGGTAAAAATAAACATAACCTAATACTTCAGGCTGGAAAGTGACAAACATTTTGGAGGCTTGGCTTGCAGGATCAGAAGCACCATACATAAACTCTGAAGTAAAATAATTTTGGTTTATATTAGTCAGCAATAGCCTTCCATGTAGAAAATTTAGTTGTGCCAAGCTGTTCCTCTGTATGATGTGTACACACATACACATGCATGTGAAAAATGACTACTGTGCACATACACCATGGGAGAAAGATGGGTCTATTTGTCTTGCAAGAGGCTTTGTCAGATTAATTTTCATGACACCAACTTTCTAAATTCTATGTGTTGTTTACATTAACTTCGTACTATGTTCACTATACTGCAGTGGGTGTTTGCTGATGCTGCAAGAGAACTTAGGTGATATTTCAAAGCATTAGCTCTTCTTCTTTTTGAAGGGGATTGCAATTTCCATTAGGGGGTACAGATGCCTGCATTATTCTTGCAAAAGTTGCAAAGGAACATATTGTTGCTTATTAGCAGACTGTGATTTTTCTCCAGGTCCTGTAGGATGCTAATCCCCCTAAACCTTTCCGTAAAGGTTTTCTATCTATCAAGACAGATGAAGGAGGGGGTGAGGGGGCGGGAGAAGGGGGAGAAGATGTGGAGCGTAGGCTTTTGCAAGGTTGTGATTTATGCAGGTTCAGGGCTGTTTGGTGTAGTGGTA
>NW_009718167.1:0-9571 GCF_000703405.1 Apaloderma vittatum
GCTACCAACCCTTAAGTTTGCTTTGGAAACCTTTGTGGGTTTCTGCTCCTTCGTGCCAGTTGCACATTGTCCTGGAAACTTTTCTCGATGTTCCTATGTGCAAACGATGCTATACAGGTAATTAAGTAATTTTAGACAATTATCCCACACCACACAATGTGAGAAAGGTTCAACAAAGATGGTTGCCTTGTGGATAGAGCTAAGGCCTAGGCAAAAAGTGTCTTAATTCCACAGCTCCTTGCCTATAATTCCCTCAAGCTGTATCCATACACGACCTACTACAGCACATGCAAGTCAGATGTTCCACCTGCCTGTGGCCCTCCCTGTGTATGTGGACACCACAGAATCACGTGTCCTCGTGCAACTCATTTCAGGGAGCCAGTGCTGGTGAGGGTCCTGCACTTCAAGGCACGTGCCTCGACCTCTATTCCGACGGAAAGGATGTGGGTACTTCTGTGAGTGAGTCCAAGTTTTGCACAAATTGTGATGTTTTGCTGTGAGTTGTGTTCTTTCCACAGACCCCATTTGACCACCAACTCCTATATGGTTTTTCCCATTTCTAAAATCCAGATTCTGCTCTCTTCTACCCTTTTTTTTCGTGGAGGAAGAACCTCCCATTTCACATTTTGATTTGTTCTTTCTTTGCAGTCAGTAGTGAGGAGCAACTACCGCCTTTTTTGCCCCTCATGTACCATCACGGGTGTGTCTCCTGGGGCTGCACAGGCTTTTTATTTATTTATGTGACACTTTAACATTAGAGTATTTTTCTATCTCTCTTTTCCTGAAGTTTTACAAATTTGTAATACCTTTACCTTTAAACTGTGTTATCAGGCAGCCTGGCTGCAGTCTTTCTCTTTAACTTTTCCGAAGGTGACTTTCAATGTAGCTGTCCTTTATTCAGATAGGCAAAGCAGCAATTTGAGCAAAGCTCTTCAAGGCTTTTATTGGAATTCTTTCAACAACTCTCGGACTACTTTCCACAGTTCTATTTCTGATTCTCTGAATTTGTGGTAAATTGCTTAAAATCATCCCCTTTTGATAAGCATTTAAGCTGATAACTATTGAACTATGATCCATTATGTGCTATTATCACACCAGCTGTGCCTTGCCTGGCAAAAAGGAACAGACTCGGTATCATGGCACACATCCAGGTACATCTATCAGCAGTATTCTCTTAACAATGCCATTTATAGATGGCAAGAACTGAAATTGAATCAAAACCCCCATATTTTTCTTCAGCATGTACGAATGCAGCTTTGCCTATGTTGGAACAGAGATCCAGATAGTTTAGAGCTTTCACGCACAACAATGAATTTTAGTCTAAATTTTACTTTTCTTATGCTTAACATTGTCAGAATACTTAAATATTTTTCTTTGATTTATTCTCTGATATTTTTTCCCTCTGCTATTTTTATACTCCAAATTTGTTCAGCTTTCTCTTTATCTCCCTTTCTGGTATTTTTGCAGGCTTCCGTCCTTCTTTGCGTGATCTTTCTTAATGAGAAAGCCTCTGGCAGGGTTTTAGTCCTAGAGCTGTCCACTTAAAGCAATTACAAACATCAGATTTGCAGCAGACAAGCCCAAATGTAAACACTAACTTCATTCGTTGAACCTGTTACTACAACTTCACTTTGGCTTGTGTACCAATGCCCAGTCTGTAAACAGAAGGGCTCTCTTCATGTCAGAGGATCCCTTTCAGTCACTGGAGGTACAGATCACTTGAACAGGTCCCATAGGCATTCTGCAGATAATTACATGGTTATTTTCTTTTGAGACATGTCTGGTCCTTCTCAACTTGCAAAGTGGCTTCACTTCTTGCACAGAAAGCAGCTCTTACCAGAGCCTTAGTTTGCTTCTGCATCATGTATTGTCATTATCATGAAGGGGGTTAAAACGTGACACATTTACTGTCTGTGAGGAAAACTATTACTGAGCATAGAAAGCTTTTATTTTTTAAAAATTTTTTTTCCTCCCAGCATAAGATATCAGAGCCAGAGTCACTAGATGGAAGGTACAGAAGCCATCCCAGAAACATTGAGATTTGCAGCTTCAAGGGTACCAGGCACTGAATTGGTCAGCTTTCAGTCGCAGCCTTGTTTTCTATCATCTGCTCCAGCTCAGCTAAAGCATCTTGGCTGGAGGCAGGTGTTCTCCGGCCAGCACTCAGCAGGTCAGACTAAATGATCTAAACAATCCCTCCGGCTGTAAGATCTTCCTGAATTTATTTCCTGAGCCATCACAACTGTTATACTCTGTCATCTATTATAGGGGGGTATTCCACTTAGCAATGAGAAACCAATTCTAAAATTAGTGTCACCTGAACATACTCTGTGTTAGGGCAAGATGAATCTCACCTTGAGTCTCATCTTTTTTTCCCTGTCTGCTACTTAAGAACCTAGAGTGAAGAACTCAGTCTGACATCTAACTTTTTAACAAACCTTAGTGTCACTGAAATGCTATCTGTGAATGAGCAAGACACAATTACATGTAACAGTGCAGTTGCGGTTATCCAGTTGGAGATAATTTATTCCAGGATTTTACAGATTGTACCTGCAGCTTAAAATGACAATGCTAAAACAAGCCCTATACAGATGGGCAGATTCCCTGAAGAGGGACCTAAGGACATCTTGGGAATAACAGAAGAAAGCTCATATCTGTCTGCTGCAGAAGCAGCATGGTCAATGTTTTGTTTGTTTAAAGCAACATGTTACAATCTGTCTCACCCATGGAAAAGAGCTGAATTACTCCTGGTGTCTTGACTGAAAAGATCCTGCTGAGCTCAAAATGGGAAAGGGTTGGCATAGGTGCACAGGAGAGTTTTAGTTATGAGGGACTGGATATTCACATGAATAATTGATTGCTATACCCGTTCACTAGACACAGCAACATCAGGAGATCTCCCAAGGCCAAGAACCGGGAAAGAAAGACACTAAAAGAAACCACATGTAGCACTGGATCTTTGAATGACCTCTGAAGTCTAAACGACTAGCAGAAATGAGTTCTCTTGTTGGAGAGGGAATGTTCTGTACATTAAAGATACTTCCATTTGTAAAAATGGTTTAAAGGTATAGCTTTTGATAGAAGGGACCATTCTCAGGGCTTTGAACAGCCAAGACAGAAGAACAGATACAGGAGCTCACAACAAAATTTCACATCATCTACAGTCTTATTTCTGACAGCAACTCAGAGAGAATGCAGAGGATGGGGGGGAAGAGCAGAGCAACACACAGCAGTGCTTCCCTTGAAAATTCTGCCACTGTCCACCCAACTGCAATCCAGAGATTTCCTAAGCTAGATATTCTGGAGTATCACACTTGGAAATTTAGGCATCCAGGTCCTCAAACGTTCCAAGGAGAGTACTCAGAGTTATGAGTCATGTTCATATGACCTAATACGTGATACAAACACTATAAAAATGCCCTTAATGACACAAAATGGCTTTACCTTTGATTTTTGCCTTCCGTAGTGTTTCTTGTGGCTCTGCTGATCTTGGAACTCCCCATGTACAAAGTCAATTCTGAAAATAAGATCAGGCATGTAGTGTCCTGCCTGGCTGTGGCCACTGTAAAACTTAGTGATGTTCCAAGGCAGGTTTAATCATTTTTGTCGTAACAGAGCCAAGAGCTGTACCTACTATTTTAGAGTCAGATATAAACAAACGTAGTCTCTGTCTATAAATGGGCAGTGATATTATATGAACAAACAGCTTGTGGTGATTCACCTGAGACTAAACTGGATTTGCCTGCCAGGATAATTCACCTGGAGAGCTGACTGCTTCCATTCACCTCCTTTCTTGGAAGCAGTCTGAGAATAACAAGCTGTTCCGATAACATCAGCCTGCTTCCAGTCAACATATTTCCTATTGAGAGTCAGGGCAGGACCCACCCTGTTCCATGACAGGCACGTATTTGGTCATATAAATGTGACTCACAACTCTGATTCTTCTCCTTAGAGTTAGGTGTCAACAGCAGGCAGTAGTCACAAACCCTTGTCTGAAATGGTGATGCCGTGCCTTCTCACCAGCAGTTCAGTGTCCAGCTCTGTCTTCCTGGGGCTCTGGGAAGCCCAAGTTATAACCACGTGCTCCAGTCAGTTGGCTACAGAATTTCAGCAGAGAGCTTCCCTCAGTCTGTCTCTCTGCTATTCCCCTTGGTGCAAACTATGCAGGACATATCCACGGCATTTCGTGGTGGTCAAGGATGCTCACAAAGAAGAGGGCAGGCCTGACTCTAGACCACCTCAGTGATTCCTAAGCATTTGTATTCATTAGAACAGATACTGTAGTCTTGTCCTCTCTTCTCCCAGCTGTATAAACACCAAGCCATACTATTTATTTATTAAATACTGAACTATTTCATGCTAAATGAAAAAGTCATTGAAAGGAAAAAAGGCGTTGTATGTAAATCATATAGTTTCAGTATCAGTATCAAGCAAGCTGTGGCCATTTGGGTCTCAACTTCTAAGTGTTTCACAGCAACATAAGACAAATAGTTCTGGATCAGACAACAGGTCTGTCTGGTTTATTATCCTGTTTCCAGCAATATCTAATAGCAGAAGTCTAGGGAAAAGGTCAGGTGCAGGGAGATAGTTCTGCAGAACATCCTCATGATTTCCAAGCAAAAATTAGCTCAGGTTTTCCCTAGTGAGAGGTGGCATATTGTATGTAATATCTTGTTTCCATTATCTGGGCCAGTTTCGAATCCATGCAAACTTTTTGGCATCCATAAAATCCTGTAGCAAGGGTTTCCAGTGCAGGCATTTTATTTTGGAACCTCTCCCTGGCCTGTTCCATCTAAGGCAGTGCTGGCCCACAGTAAAAGGCACAACCCGCTGACAGTGACCTTTATATTGTTATAGTGGCACTGATGTCCAAACCTGAACCATTGACTTGAAAGCTACCTGCATTGTGGGCATGAACCTACAGGAATCACTCACTTTAAGGGTCCTAAGGGACTTGTCCAAGATCACATGGAGAGACACTGGAAAAGCAAGAAAACACCCAAGAGGACTCTGATGAAAGCACCTAAACCTTCCTTCAAACCTCCTTCTCTCTGGCTTAGTATCAGTCTTAGCAGTGTGATCTGGACTTGCCAGATCCTCTATAACAGCTTGCTGGGTCCCAGAGCATCTGATCTTTTCTTTTGATCCCACAGAGAACTGGGCTTCTGGCCAGCTAAGAAGAGCAATCCAGCTAGGCAGTCCTCCAGCCAAACTCCCTCTGGATGTGCTAGTTTGGACATTGATATTTCACTGACACTAAGCTTCCCTCTTCAGCGTGAATTGCTCATTGCTTGAATTCCATCAGGGATTTCTTAAGTCATGAAAGAGCAGAGCTTCTGCCTGAACACACTGAGCAGAACTGACTGCTTTCTGTGGATAAAGTTGTTGATCTGTGTACATGTGTGTGCCTGTATCTGCAGGACATAGATGTCTCAGTGTTTTCCTCTCAATAGTGTCTCTGTTCTGCAACCATCTGTGTATAAAGCTGCTATTCTCTCGTGAACAATGACTCATACAGGAAAGTCTCTAAGAATTGGGCAAAAACTATGTTCATCCTGGGTAGTATTGAAGATGAGGATTCAATCCCATAAACTCTTGGAAACTCGGCATTAGTTTTCCCTCGACAGCTTTAATCTTGAATATATGCTCTTGCTGACACACATTTACAAACAATCAGTTGGCAGTCAACCGTCTCTGAAAACCGGCACTGCGAGTCCACCACTTGCTTCTGACAAAGACTTGGCGCAGCACTGCTCATGGGGGCCAACATTTTCCTCACTCCATTTTCCACTCTTCCACCTCTTACAGTCTTCTCGGATCCCACAGATGACTCTCTCCAGCCCTTTCACTCATATTTCCAGGCTCCTCTGCATCTCTGCCAACTGCAGTGGGTGAATGAGAAAAGGTAGGGTCACTGTTCCTGGTGCCCTGCAAACTACACCTGGACCTGGAGCTGACCAAAGGACTGTGAAGTTGGCCATAGGGCAACCATATCCAGAAAACATGCACATAATAAATATGATTTTTCAAATGGATGAGAATTCTAACTAGATTTTTTCTTTTTCAGATTTTAAAATATATCTAGGACATTAGGTGATGAGCAGGGGGAAGAGGTGCTAGTACATGAAAGGAAACAAGCTCGCATGAGGGAAGCTGGGTGGCTGGAGTTGGACACAATGGTCTTTCAGGTCTTTAGTCCAATCTCCTACTCAAAGCAGCGCTAATTTCAAAGCTGGATGAAGTTGCTTAGCGCTTTGTACTCTGGAAATCCCCAAGGATGGAGATTCCACAGCCTCTCTAGGCAGTCTGTCCCAGTGCTGCAGTAGCCTCATGGTAAATAATGTGTTCCTTTTGCTGAAAAAGAATTTGCCTGATTTGCAACATGAGACCATTTCCTCCTGTCCTTTCACTGTGCACTTGCAGGAAAAGCTTGGAAGTATCTTAATTCGCAACCCCCTTTTCAGCAGTGTTAGCCTGCAGTTAGACCCCCCGCTGGCCTTCTCCTCTCCAGGCCAAAAGAACTCAATGCCCCTTACATCTCCTCATATGCCATGTGCTCCAGCTGACCGATACCAGGGGCTTTTGTTGCATCCTCTCCTGTATTTCAGCATCTCCTATATAATGGCGAGGACGGGACAGACAGTTACCCAAACCCAAACTGAACACAGCATTGCAGAGGTTCCCTCTCCAGTGCCAGGCAGAAGGGAATAACCACATCCTTCCACCACCTGGCTACTCACTGGCTACTCAGTAAAGCAATCCCATGACTGGTTAGTGTTAGTACTGCAGGGGAGGGCACTGCTGACTCAGGTCCAGCTTGTCTTCCACCAGAATCCCAGGGCCTTATCTGCAGGGCTGCACCCCAGCAGTCAATCCCCAGTTTGCACTGGTGCGTGGAGTTGTCTTGTCCCAGGTTGAGAATATAAAAAGGATTTATCATTTCACAGAATTAAAAGAAACGGATGAGGTGAATGAGGCCCTGAACCCTTCTCTGCTTAGTCTGTCTGCTAATATAAAAAAGAAGCAATGCTGGCACACAGGAACCTAGTTTCATACCTGAGAAATCTCAATTTTCTGCAAAAAGTTTTCAGAGCTATACAAGGTCTAGTGTTGGTCACAGACATAAGTAAAGCAGCTGTAACTCTCAGTGCAATTTACCCTTTTCCAAGCAAAAGGCTCTGCAGGCTTGAAAGAGAATCTTGCAGGCCACTGGAAGGAATCCCATTTCCACTCATCCCCCCAGGAGCTCAAAGGAGCAGGCACCATGCCTAGAAGGGATGAGCTTTGCTTGTGCATGGTGTGGTTTTAAATCAGCATTTTAATCCTCCTCCTGACTTCACAGATAGGCAAACTAGTAAGAGGTATTCCTACTATACATTGAGGTACGACACAGCTCCAGCTCATAATAAGCTTATTTATTACTGTTCTAAAATAAAGAGTCTGTCCTTTTTTTTATTTCCTAAGTATATCTCCTGCTACTTCTGGTTCAATTAAATGAAAATTCTTGTTCTTAAAGATAGAAATATTTTGAAAACCTGGCAGTTATCCTATTTCAATTTCCTTCCAGCTTTCTGGGCTTTTTTGGAGGGATTTTTTTTTTGTCCCCTCAGTCCCGCTCCTGCTTTTCAGAAACCATCTGCTTCTCTTCAGAATGCCAATACACACCTGCATATCTTATAAATTTAGTAGCAAGAACCAAGCAGAGAGATACAGAAATACAAAAATCTTGTGAGTTGAGAGTAGTTTAGAGTTGCCCACTGGAACTGCTCAGCACGGACTTGTGTCAAGTTCTTGCCAGTCTCTGGAGGTTCAATGCTTCTGTCTTCTCAGTCTCACTCTATGTGGAGATACTTAGCTGAACACCAAGAAATTTTTGAAGGGCAAACGTCATGGATATTTGCTGTCATATTTATAGCTAAGTTAAAGATGTGGCCTGTTTTCTTTTGATATTACTGTTTTTTTGTTGGTTTGTTTTGGTTTTTTTCCTCCCCATCAGCTCAAGTGCAATTCAAACCTTTGAGTTGAACATTGTTTAAACCATTATCTTGGACAGTGCACTCTGCCCCTGCACAGGCGTGGCATGTAGCAGATTTGGACCGAATCTTTAGCCTTCACCCGGTGTCTTCTGCCCCTCAGGCAGAACTGTCTTAAGTCAGCAAGGTGGCAAGTTCTGTGCTTGCAAAATGAAGCCAGTGATGCTAACATGTGGCCTAAAGACCTAGCAAGCTGCTTTACTGAAATTCTTCTGTGGAGAGGCAAGTGATTACACAAAATGATCCTTCCTTCTACTTGCTACCATGCTAAGAAAAAGCCAGGGCTGGCTCTTGGGTAATGCACCTGCATCTGGTGATTCCATTGCCTCCTGGCGTACTGGGACAAGCAAAGGACTCAGAGGGCTCTATAGATCTCATGACAGCTACAAAGCACATCCAGAAGCTTCTGAGTGTGCAAGAAATTTTCACACAAAGGCTTTTCTTTCAGCTTTATAAATATGTTTGCAGCCATCATTATAGTAAAGAAAAAACGGCCTTAAAAACCACTCCAGCAGAACAAAACTCCCATGCAGGAGCTGTTTCTCATTCTTTCCATTCTTCTTCCTTTATGTACAAATAAAAGTATTGAGAACAGGTTTGTACTTAACAAAAGCATAAACCCTGCTAATCTACTGATTTGTCTGCTAGCATTGTGCTTATCACAGCACTGTTTGTTGGCCGGGGCAGACGCGGTCTAACGCGCACAGCTGTGCAATGAAAACCGTCCGTGTCATGTGAGGGTGTGGGCAGGAGCTGCTGGTTTGGGGGGTTGCACACGATGACAGTTCAAGTCACAGGCTGCTGCATTTGTGTCTGAGCTGTCCACGTCCACCTCTGACAACAGAAAACGCCATGCTGAAGAGCACGCAAGCTGAGGGCAGGTAGCCACAGAGCAGGGGAAAAGAAACAGTGAGATGATGTTTGTCCGCGTGAGAGGCAGTGATGGCAGATCACCGGCTGATGGGGCGTTCGCAGAGAAAACATCAGAGAGCTATGACTGGCACAAACGACCCTGAATGTGACCAGGAGGATGACCAGCCAGTAGGGACATGGGTTAGAGCCAGCAGCGAAAACAGAGTCTGAAAAACAGAAGGATGACAGAAACCCAAATGGAACACAGTGTACAGGAGCAACTGATGCAGATGAAGGCACAAGAAGAGAAGGGGATGGCACGGAAGGCAGGAGCATCGAAGGGACCGAGTGCTGGACGCCAAGGCGAGGGGGCAGGCCCCTCTGCCGTGTGTCCGGTTCTTGTGTGGCGATGGCACTTGTGCCTGAAGACAAAAACGAGACAAGGAAAATGGCCAGAGCCACTGGCCGTCACTTGGACACAGCTCCTGGCAATGTCCCCACAGTTGGCAAACATCTAGATGCTTTAAAAATAAAACGTCTGAAGCTGTTAACGTGCTCCAGAACATTTTGGCTTTTCAGAATTGGTCCTTATTTTCACTCCGGCCATGATGAGCAGGCCCACACGGCCCTGTGCCGGGAGCACAGCCCGCAGCGCCTCCCTCCCTGCAGCCCCCTCTCCCTGCGGC
>NW_009718168.1:0-1573 GCF_000703405.1 Apaloderma vittatum
GCCCATCAATTGCAGCCATATATATAGGAATCGATATAAAGTAATCCGTGGAGATGGGCTAAGGTTTTAATCGAAAATCTTCTTTGCCATTCTTTGCAGATCTTCTTTAGCCTCTGGCTGGTGGAGAAACAAATGTTCATTACAAAAATACCGCCCGAAACCCCCAAAGTAGCCCCCCCCCAACAAAGCCACAACGCAGAAAGCTTGTAAAAGATCACAAACCAACTGTTGTTACCATGTGAATGAGAAATTACTCTTATGTTTAACTTCAATTCTCCCTTGCAGGCAGTTAATTTTCGTACTGGAAACTTTAAAACTAGCTCGGAAGACTGCAGCTAATTTTGCCTTTCTTAAATTGTCTATGGGTAAGGGTATTTTCCTTGCGGGAAGGGTCTGGCTTGTGCGCCCGCGAGTCTCTATCTGTCCGGTAACAAAGATCCCACAAGTACAACATTTCGGTGAAACCCAGACACCATCCTTATGCAGTTTCTCAGGCTCACAAATACCTCACTTTTTTTTTTTTCCCCTTCTTTCTCTCCATAGTGGGCTTTTTTTTTTTTCCCCACTCTTTTTCCTTTTTTTTTCTTAAGTGTTTTACATTATGGAAAATTTAACTCTTTGCTTTCACGCAATGGAATATTTCTTTTCTAACATAAAAGAAAAAGGAAAGGAGGACAAATCCCAGCTCCCCCAACATTCCTCCTTTCTAAAGAACTAGGGCTGTTTTTCTCCAGGGGAAGGAGGGGAGTGGAAGCTAAATATTAAACAATGCAGGCAGCTTTGGGTTTATTTTGGTAAATTAATTGTGAGACTATTCTGGCTCCTGTGTGTTTCTGCTTGATTAAACTGTGCTATTTGTTCCCCAAAGCTGCACATTAGCAGAAAGTGCAAGTCTATTTTAAAGCATCATCCTCAGGTTTAATGTAAGCAAACTAGGCTGAGTGAAAAGTTTACCCGAGTAATTGCAGCTGAGTCGACTGTAGTTGTTTTAATCATTATTTTCTATCTGATAAGTGCATTTTAAAGAACGGACCCTGCATTTTTTTAATCTGAAGGAAGCGAATCTGACCCTATTTGTACCCCAACCTCGCGTCTTCTCTGTATGAAATTTCAATTTATTTAAAAGCCTGGTATTTAATACACTACATGGGCCACATTTAGTTTAGACAAACCTCCTCTTGTACTTTCTCCGTAATCACGCCTAATGAAAACGTGGGATTTTCCCATTATTAAAAAAAAAAAAAAAAAGTGAAAATATAATGCATCTTCATTAGGAAAATTGACTGCTGTGCTCAAGACAGTTCTTAATTGAAAAGGCAACCTATTTTAATGGTGTGGTTGAGGAGAAGATTACATACTTTATCCAAACACAAAGACAATTAATAATGAGGACCAGGCTGCTGCCATTAACTCTAATGTAGTTACATCAATGTCAATGGAAGTGCTCGTACCTGAGAGGTGATGGGGAAACTCACCCCGCGGCCCCCTCCGCCCTGCCCGGCCACAGCTCATCCCCTCCTCCGGCACCGGCACCCGGGCATCGCCGCCGGCTCCACCGATAAAACCTAGCAGT
>NW_009718168.1:1588-1922 GCF_000703405.1 Apaloderma vittatum
CCCCCGTCCCCATTCTTATTATTCTGTTTCTTTTAATTTTTTGTTTTCCTCCTAGTGGCAGCACAACCCCCAGAAGTTGTGCAAATAGGGCTCGCCCCCGCCGCCTGGTTTAAAGGGACTTTTAAGAGCTATCTAATTCAGGACATTTAAGAGCATGACAATGCGGAGCGGTGGTAGCGGTTAAGCTGCAGTTTGCAAACGAATCCGTGCCCCACAGCCAAGGGAAAAGTCCTTTTCCCCCCCGCTCCTTCCCAGCGCTGTCAAGCGCGAGCGTTCGCCCCAGCGACGCCTTCGCTTAAGGCATTTCTTTGGGCTTAAACAAATTCTTTTTTTT
>NW_009718168.1:2040-2310 GCF_000703405.1 Apaloderma vittatum
CTTTCCCTATCAGGGACAGCTCGGTCAAGCTGCTTTCACCCCGCGATGTTTCCGCGGCCGCGGAACGGGCCGGGAGGGGGTGGTGGGGAGGACAGGGGGAGCGCGGAGCAGTTGCGGATGGTGCGCGCTTTTCACCGAGTTAAACAAAGTCCTGCCCAAATCCCCCTTCCTCGGAAGAGAAGTTGATTCGATAATTACAAATAAAATAATTAAACCAGAGCAGCGCTATTTCTCCCTCCAGAAACAACAACCAAACACTCCAATAATCCA
>NW_009718169.1:0-411 GCF_000703405.1 Apaloderma vittatum
AGACCACCCAAAACAGAGCCAGACACCCACAGAGGATCCCGGGCCCGCGTGCACCACGCATATGCAAGGAGGCTGCAGCCAGGAGAGCCCGAGGGATGGTTGAGGCACACAATAAACACGTTCTAGTAGTGCTGTGTCTGTGCAGGGTATTTTCACACAACCGTGCTCCTCCTCTGACCATGCGACAGGCACATCGTTGCAGCCCAGAGGCCCCCATTAAGGGACAGGTGCTCCTAGAGATGCGGAAGCATCTTATGTGTCTGTATTTGGCCAGGGCGGTCCCAGAGGCATGAGCCCAGCCTGGCCCAGACAGCTCCACAACGTGCTCCTCTGTCACCCCCATCCCCAAAAACTTGTGCTACTCGTCCTGCAGCTCCAGGTGGGCTCGCCAGGCTCCTCTGCCTGCCAGGA
>NW_009718169.1:515-1046 GCF_000703405.1 Apaloderma vittatum
CCCCCAGCCACATCTAGTGTCTACTCGCTGGCTTGGCACAGCTTCAGCTCTCCAGGAAGCAGTTACACCTGGCAGCAATTATTCCTGTTTTATTTTGTATTAGCAGTTTAAAGGAGACCAAGGGAGCAAACTGCATCACCCGGTCACCTGGACAGAGCCCTGCAGACCGGCCAGCCCTGCGCACTCCAGGGGGGCAGGGACACTCCAGCAAAGGAACACCAGCCCGGGCCAGAATCGGTAACGACCGCTGCGAGACCCCACAGCCGGCTGCAGGCTGGATGGAGCCGGGGTGGCACCGAGGGTGTCTGGAGGCAGCAGCTGCCCGTGCTGCAGGGACCCGGACCCTCGCTCCCAGGCATGGAGGGCAGCAGGGCAGGGCGTACATGCGCAGGGCTCTGGTTCCCAACGTGCCATCAAGCTCTCGAAATCATGTTCAGAATCACCTGGGATGAGGACTCGAGGGCTGTGAGCAGTGCCTGGCCCTGCTCCTCCAGCCCCAGAGACACAGCCAGCCTCGACGCCACAGCTCTG
>NW_009718170.1:0-202 GCF_000703405.1 Apaloderma vittatum
TTTATTTATTTTTTTTGCACAATCTTCCTCCAACACTCAGCACTGCAGGATAGGAGCGCTTTGCAGCCAGCCCTTTGGCACCGCGCTGCCTCCCCACAGCCCCACGGCTGCAACCAGCCCACCCAGGGCAACGCAGCAAAGCACTTGTCCCCTTCCTGCAACCAGCCCCAGCCAGGCCACCTCGCTCCGGTCCCGTCCCCCC
>NW_009718170.1:451-788 GCF_000703405.1 Apaloderma vittatum
GGGGCCGGGGGGGACCCCCAGCCGGCACTGCCAGCTCCCCACGTTTTGGGGGACAGACCGATTCGGCACAGAGACAGAGGAAGGGGGGACGACGTGACGGTTCTTCCCTTCCTCTGCCTCCCCAGACCATGCAGGGCATCCAGGCCAAGTGTTTCCGCACCCTGCCCGGACGGCCGACGAGGACTCGGGTGAGCCAGAGAGGGGGTGACAGGGGCCATGCTGGGCTCCGAATGAGGGAAGGGGTCCCTCTGAGCTTGCTTGTCCTCCGCCTGCAGATGGGGAGGACGGGCGAGGCGGTGGGCGCACAGCGAGTGCGGTGGTCCTGGCCGGTGGAGCC
>NW_009718171.1:0-646 GCF_000703405.1 Apaloderma vittatum
TGCCGGGGAGCCCCGGTGCAGTTGTGACGGCAGCCACCGTTGTTGAGGGAGCACTGGTCTGCAGAGAGAGGACGCGCTCATCAAGTCCTCGTCCCGCTCCCGTCCAGGGGAGAACCCCCTCACCCCACACCCACCGCAGAGCTCGCCCTCGTCGGAGCCGTCCCCGCAGTCGTCAGAGCCGTCGCAGAGCTTCTCAGGGGGGAGGCAGATGGAGGTGTTGTTGGCACAGGTGTGGGAGGGGGGTTTGCACACCAGCGACTCGCAGTTCTCCTCGTCTGAGTTGTCCTCGCAGTCGCTGTCGCCGTCGCAGACCCAGGCCTTGCTGATGCAGCGGGCTGCCAAGCGGGGAGCGAGGCGGGGGCAGATTTCAGGCACTCAGGATCCTGGCTGGCCCGGAGCTGGCGTCACCCCTCCAAGTCAAGGCAGATCCCAGATCCTTCCCCAGGTCAGAGGGGGCAGGGGCAGCAGTTCCCCCCTCCCCTGCTCTCACCTGAGTCCTTGCAGCCAAACTTGACGTTGGGGTCACAGACATGGGTCACTCCCTCACAGTTTTTCTCGTCGCTGGAGTCCATGCAGTCCGTGTCACCGTCACAGTGCCAGCGCATGGGGATGCAGAGCCCGTCCAGCCGGCACTGGAACTCGTCGG
>NW_009718172.1:0-298 GCF_000703405.1 Apaloderma vittatum
TTGCTGGGCAACCAAGGCGTCTACCGGGTGACGGGCTTCGAAACACCCTGAGAACGGGGCCACGACTCGCCGAGAGAGCGCCCACGGACCGGATCCGATGTATTTATTTAAGAAACAAAAGCGTGGTTTGTTGTTTGGGGGGTTGGTGTTTTTTTTTTTTTAAAAAAAAATCATGAAATTGTCATCCGCGGTGTTGAAAACAAAAAAAAAATCACCCAAAACCGAGATGCTGGATGCCCGCCGCCTTTTGCCTTCGTTTAATACTTCTTTTTTTTTGATAAATCTTATTTTTTTTCCT
>NW_009718172.1:437-652 GCF_000703405.1 Apaloderma vittatum
TTTCCCCCCGCCCCTTCGGTCCGAAGTCGCGTGTTCCGAAATGTATTATAAACCCTTGTACAAAAAAATGAAAAAAAAACACAAAAAAAAAAATAAGCCCAAAGCATCTTCGGCCTCGGCGCCGCCTGTTTTAAAAGAGCTTCTTGGATAAAAGCCTCCGTCTCGCCGGTTTTCTTATTTTTTATTTTATTTTTGCGACGATAAATTATCCGTTT
>NW_009718173.1:0-217 GCF_000703405.1 Apaloderma vittatum
GGGAGGGATGTGCACAACCCGAGGGGGCACAAGCGCCCAGTGGGCACGGAGGGTGCACAAGGAGGGTGCACAAGCCCCGGAGGGTGCACAAGGGTCCTTGCACAACTGCACGGAATATGCACAAGGATGCACGAGGACACACAACCCCAGAGGGTGCACAACTGCACAGCGTGCGTGAGGATGCACGAGGCTGCACAAGCACACACAACGACAGAGA
>NW_009718173.1:840-1787 GCF_000703405.1 Apaloderma vittatum
AGCGTGCACGAGGATGCACGAGGATACACGAGGATATACGAGGATGCACGAGGACACACAACCCCAGAGGGTGCACAACTGCACAGCGTGCGTGAGGATGCATGAGGATACACGAGGATGCACGAGGATGCACAAGGACACACAACCCCAGAGGGTGCTCCCACAGCGTGCACAGGGGTGCACGACCCCGGTGTGTGCACAAGCATCCTTGCGCAACCGCACAGCTTGCACAACCCTACTGTGTGCACAGGGGTGCACAACCCCTAAGTGTGCACAAGGGTTCACAACTGGGTGGAGTGTGCATAAGTGCGCAACCCCGGAGTGTGCGCAACCTCACAGCGTGCACAACTGCACTGTATGCACAACCCCAGAGTGTGCACAAGGATTCACAATCAGGCAGCATGCACAGGGGTGTGCAACCCCAGAGTGTGCACGAGGGTCCTTGCACGACCAACTCCAGAGCATTCACAGGGGTGCGCCACCCCAGAGTGTGCACAAAGATTCACAATCTCATGGCACGCACAACTGCACAGCGTGCAAGGGTGCACGACCCCACAGCGTGCACGGGGGTGCACAATTGCTCAGCGTGCAAAGGATTTGGATCCGCAAGTCGTGCGCAAGGATGCACCATCCCAGAGTGTGCAACTGCCCGGCGTGCACAGGAGTGCACAACTCGAGGGTGCACAACTGCACAGGGTGCACAAGAATTCACAACTTGGCAGCTTGCGTAAGGATGCACGAGGATTCACAAGGACGCACGAGGATGCACAAGGATTCACGAGGATGCACAAGGACGCACAAGGACACACAACTCCAGAGTCTGCACAAGGATTCACACCTGCACAGCGTGCACAAGCATTCACAAGCATTCACAAGGTTTCATAAAGATTCACAAGGATTCACAGAGATGCACAAGGATTCACCAGGACACACAACCCCAGGGTGTG
>NW_009718174.1:0-212 GCF_000703405.1 Apaloderma vittatum
GGCAGCCCAGACTTGCTCGGCTATAATTACCATCTGAAACGCCTGCGGATCTCCCGGCCCTTCTTCGTCACAAACTCACAGGGACTATTTTTACGCTCCCCCTCTCCCTGCCGCGAGCTCGTGCCGCGTGTCGAGGCAGTGAAGGGGAGCTGCCCCCTCTTCCCTGCCTCGGGGGGTCAGGAGGATGCTCCCAAAATCCTACTGGCATGCAG
>NW_009718174.1:724-981 GCF_000703405.1 Apaloderma vittatum
AGACTGGGACGCCAGGGCCAGCGTGGTGGTGACCACATTCTGGGGACCACATTGTTGGTACCATGATGCTGGGGACAGCCTGCGAGGGGCCACGTGCTGGTGGTCCCATCCTGGAGACCACCTGCTGGGGATCACCTTGTTGAGATCACAGTACTGGGGACAATGTGCCAGGGACCACGTGCTGGGGACAGCATCACTGGGACCGTGGTGCTGGGGACAGCATGCCAGGGGCCACGTGCTGGTGGTCCCATCCTGGA
>NW_009718175.1:0-1769 GCF_000703405.1 Apaloderma vittatum
TGGGTGGAGCCCAGGAGTCCCATCCAAGCCAACCGTGGTCTTGAGAACCTTTGGATGGAGCCTGAGAAGGTTCTCCAAGCCCACCATGGTCCTCCTGGAGCTTCTAGGGTGGATGGACCTTCTTAAATGACGTTGAGTGGAGTCTAGGAAGCTTCTCTAACCCGACCATGGTCTTGGGGACCTTCTGGAACCACGTGAGGTGGAGCTGGAGAAGGTTCTCCAAGCCCACCATGGTCCTCCTGGAGCTTCTAGGGTGGATGGACCTTCTTAAATGACGTTGAGTGGAGTCTAGGAAGCTTCTCTAACCCGACCATGGTCTTGGGGACCTTCTGGAACCACGTGAGGTGGAGCTGGAGAAGGTTCTCCAAGCCCACCATGGTCCTCCTGGAGCTTCTAGGGTGGATGGACCTTCTTAAATGACGTTGAGTGGAGTCTAGGAAGCTTCTCTAACCCGACCATGGTCTTGGGGATCTTCTCAAACGCCGTTGGGTGGTGTCTAGGAGGTCCATCCAAGCCAACCGTGGTCCTCCTGAAGCTTCTGGTCTTGATGGACCTTCCAAAACCACCTTGGATGGAGTTGGCTTGAGGTCCACCTCTTGATGGACCTTCTCGCTTTGGTCTTTCCAGGTGCCGAGGAGAAGATCTTGGCGGAATTCCGCGACTCGTGTCACCAGCACCACCACGTCCCCGCGGACTTTCACCTCCAGGCCATGGTCCGCTCGGCCGGCAAGTTGGTCCTCATCGACAAACTCCTCCCCAAGCTCAAAGCCGGTGGCCACAAGGTCCTCATCTTCTCCCAAATGGTCCGTTGTCTCGATATCTTGGAGGACTATCTCATCCAGAAGAGGTGAGGTCACCAAAGGGGGTGGTGGACCTTCTAGAAGGAGCTTCAGAAGGTTCTCCAAGCCAACCGTGGAGCTTCTGGGCTTGGTGGATCTTCTCAAATGACGTGGGGTGGAGCCTAGGAGGAGTTTCCAACCCAACCGTGGTCTTGGAGACCTTCTCGAATGACATTGAGGGGAGTCTAGGAGGTCCCTCCGAGGCGACCATGGTCGTCCTGGACCTTCTGAGGTTGATGGACCTTTTGAAATGATGTGGGATGGAATTTAGGAAGCTTCTCCAAGTCAACCATGGTCTTGGTGGACCTTCTAGACCAACGTAGGGTGGATCTCGAGAAGGTTCTCCAAGCCCACTACGCTTTGGGTGGACCTTCTGACCTTGGTTGACCTTCTAAAACACGTGGGATGGAGCCTAGAAAGGTTCTCCAACCCACCCATGGTCTTGGTGGACCTTCTAGACCAACATAGGGTGGATCTCGAGAAGGGTCTCCAAGCCCACCACGCTTTGGGTGGACCTTCTGACCTTGGTTGACCTTCTAAAACACGTGGGATGGAGCCTAGAAAGGAAGGTTCTCCAAGGCCACCACGCTCTTGGTGGACGTTTTGACCTTTTTTGACGTTCTAAAACATGTGGGATGGAGTCTAGCAAGGTTCTCCAACCCACCCATGGTCTTGATGGACGTTCTAGACCAACATAGGGTGGATCTTGGACGTTTTGACCTTTTTTGACGTTCTAAAACATGTGGGATGGAGTCTAGCAAGGTTCTCCAACCCACCCATGGTCTTGATGGACGTTCTAGACCAACATAGGGTGGATCTCGAGAAGGTTCTCCAAGCCCACCACGCTTTGGGTGGACCTTCTGACCTTGGTTGACCTTCTAAAACACGTGGGATGGAGCCTAGAAAGTTTCTCCAACCCACGCATGGTCT
>NW_009718175.1:1887-3494 GCF_000703405.1 Apaloderma vittatum
TCCACCCCCCCCATGGTCTTGATGGACGTTCTAGACCAACATAGGGTGGATCTCGAGAAGGTTCTCCAAGCCCACCACAATTTTTTGGGCTTTCTGAGCCTGATGGACCTTCTAGACCACGTCGGATGGAGTCTAGGAGGTCTTCTCACCCCACCCCACCTCTCGCTGGACTTTTCCAGGTACCTCTACGAGCGAATCGACGGGCGGGTGAGGGGCAACCTGCGGCAGGCGGCCATCGACCGCTTCTCCAAACCGGACTCGGACCGTTTCGTCTTCCTCCTTTGCACCCGCGCCGGCGGGTTGGGCATCAACCTGACGGCGGCCGACACCTGCATCATCTTCGACTCCGACTGGAACCCCCAGAACGACCTCCAGGTCAGGAGACGCCCCGGGTCTTCTTCTGGTGGGAGGGGCTTGGCCTTCATCTTCATTTGGATCTGTCTTCTTGAGGCTCCATCATTTTCTTCTTGAACCACCTTCATCGTTTTTTGACCCAACTTCTTCATCGGGACCCACCTTCGTCTTTGTCTTGACCCATCGTCTTCATCGTCTTTGTCTTGACCCATCTTCATCTTGACCCATCATCATCTTCCTCACCTTGACCCATCGTCTTCTTCCCCTTGACCCATCGTCTTCCTCACCTTGACCCATCATCTTCATCTTGACTCCTCGTCTTCCTCATCTTGACCCGTCGTCTCCTTCACCTTGACCCATCGTCTTCTTCGTCTTGACCCATCGTCTTTCTCATCTTGACCCACCATCATCTTCACCTTGACCCATCGTCTTCTCCATCTCTTGACCCATCATCTTCTTCACCTTCCTCACCCATCATCGCCTCCATCTTGGCCAAACGTCTTCTCCAGCCTCATCTTGACCCGTTTTCTTCTTCAATCTCACCTTGACCAACCAACCTGCTCCATCATCGTCTTGACCCGTCATCTTCATCATCATCTTGACCCATCGTCTTCTTCATCGTCATCTTGGTCCATCATCATCTTGACCCTTCATCATCTTCGTTTTCACCCATTGTCTTCTTCATCCTCACTTTGACCAACCAACCTTCTCCATCATGACCCATCGTCTTCGTCTTCACCTTGACCCATCGTCTTCCTCACCTTGACCCATCGTCTTCTTCACTTTGACCCATCATCTTCCACATCTTGACCCGTCGTCTTCCTCATCTTGACCCATCGTCTTCCTCACCTTGATCCATCGTCTTCTCCGTCTTGACCCACCGACCTTCATCTTCACCTTGACCCCCAAACCTTCTCATCATCATCATCTTGACCCATCGTCATCTTCTTGACCCGTCACCTTCTCCTTCGTCTTCTCCATCATCATCTTGACTCATCGTCATCTTCTTGACCTTTTCCATCGTCTTCTCCTTGACCCATTTTCTCCACCTTGACCCCTCCCTGACCTCCTCCACCATCTTCTTGACCCCCGTTGTCTTCTTCTCTTCCTCGTTGAGGTCCTCCAGAACCGTTTTCGAGCCATTTGAGGTGGTCTAGAAGGGTTTGAGGGTCTCCAGAAGCTCTTGGAGATGGTTTGAGAGTCTTCAGAAGCTCTTTGAGGTTCTTCAACCCAACTTTGAGGTTCCTCAGAAG
>NW_009718176.1:0-2360 GCF_000703405.1 Apaloderma vittatum
CCCGCTCTGCCCATCGCCCCTCAGGGTGGATGGGAGCTGCAGCCCCGGGACCGACGCTGTCAGGAGGCGGGTGGGAGGCACGTGGTGAGGTTATGGTGGCTGCCTTGCCTGGAGACACTTGTGGGAGGTGGCAGCATCAAGCCGCCTTGATTTAAAGCCAGATGACAACACTTGGAAATGGATTAAAAACCACTTCTTTCCATGGCCACTGCTGGCCCGTGCAGCTTGTTGTTCCAGGGTGCCTCTGAGGCTTTGGTGTGGCCACAGGAGAGTTGGGATCCTCACCCTGGGCAGGGGGAGCTCCCCGTAACATTGAGCAGGACAGAGTCGGTGGTCACCTCCTATCCCTGGGGCACATCTTGTGGGTGCGAGTCCGTTGTCGCAAGGGTTTGCACGGTGGATGTGTTCCACAGCAGTGCCGCTGTGCTCCGTGGGTGAGCGGTTCCTATTAGAGGCAACAAACATCAGCGAGTCCAGGGAAGCTATTTTTAAGCAGAGGAAGCACTAGAATAGCATCCTGAGTTTTTTAAGCCTGTGACTTACTAAAGAGCCCAAGTCCTTCGATAGCGTCGAAAGTAATATGTGAGCTCTTGTGGTCCCGTTTTGGCAACTGGCATTGTCCAGAGGTCCAGGTGCAGCCCCGCAGGGTTGCTGGTAAGACGCAGCAGACCCTTCCTATGTATGTGTGAGCACCTCTGGTCTCCAGCGGGTGTGAAGGGCTGAGCCAAGGACGATGCTGTGTGTTTCCAGGGCTGGAACCCACCTGGTTTCCCAGCTGGATGGAGTCAGAAAAGGCAAGGCATGTGTGGGAGCTGGTGGGTCAGATGCTCAGCCAAGCACCCTCACCCCACAAACCTCCCCTCCTGCTGCCTGCTCAGGGTCCCTGTGTTAGGATACCGTTGGCAGGACTTGTATGTCCCAAACTGGTTCAGTTTGGCTGTTGTCACCTTGAGCTGTTTCCAGAGCTGACCCAGAACTCGCCTCCTCCAGCTCCCTTTTGTCCCCACTGTTTTGTATCGGTGTTGGCCTCTTGGCACTGGTGCAGATAGTCCTGGCAACTGCCGGTCCTGTGAATGGGACAATTCACAAAACACCTCCATTTTCATGGCTGATCCCAGTTGTTCTCCCCAGACCCTGGGTAGGGCTGTTCTGCTAGGAGAGTGCTCTCTTGGAGGTGTTCACATGTGTGCTGTGGACCTGCGCGAGCTGGTGTTGGAGGTGTGCAGGCGGGATGGACGCAGCCTCCTCCCAGTCCCCTTCACACGAAGCCCTTGCTGCAGGAGCTGTGCATGCCAGCCAGGCTTATCTGCTCCTCTCAGGGTCCGCAGGTCGTAGGGCTGACATCCTCCTTACTCATCACATGTCTTTTCTTCTCCAGGCTGTGCTGAAAGACCAGAGTCAAATGAGGCAGATGGAGCTGGAAATCAGACCTGTCTTCCTCGTCCCCGACACCAATGGTTTCATCGACCACCTCAGCAGCTTAATAACGCTGCTGAACTGCAGGAAATTCATCCTGGTGGTGCCCCTGATCGGTGAGTAGGGCCACTGCTACGTTAGGGACTTCCCTGCTCCTCCATGCCAGCTCCCTCTCTCCGTGTCCCATGTGCCCACAGGGCCTGTGTGATCTCCATCCAGGCAGCTCATGCCCTGGGGTTGGCCTCTCTCCTGCCCTGTCTCATCCCAGCTGTGCCGACATTCCTTCAGCCCGTGTTGTCCTTCTCCCTTCCTGCCAGCTTTCTGCCCGCGCCGCTCCACAAACTCCTCTCCTGGTGCATTTGGGGGTGCCAGGAGCTGGGAGAGACAGACGGGTGTTAAATGGGATTTGGAGGGACTTTTGGAGGGAGCAAGAAGGAGGAATTGTTAAACAATCAGAGCAGATAGCTTATCCCAGCTGAGCTGGGGCTTAGGCAGCCTGAGCAAATGGCCGGCCTGTGTCCCAGCGTCTCAGAGCTGCTCAAGCCCAACCCTTCTTTTTATCCTTATAAAGCTCGCAGTAAAACAGCAAGCTGGTTCCCGTTATTGGTAAACACTCACCCTGGCAGATAACGGCTGTGCTGCTGGGTGGTCTCCCAGGGTGGCGGGAGGATTTGGTTAGATGCCTTCGCTCGGATTGTTTGATCGCGCTCCGGGCTGGAGGTAACGTTCCTCTGGCCAGTGTCGCTCCGGCGCCCGGCGCGTCCCAGTGCCAACCTGGCATTCAGAGCGTTCCCGAGGGCAGCAGGAGAGGCCGGGGCAGGAGCAAGACTGGGATTCACAGAGCTCGCAGGCTGCTTCATCCCAGGCGTAGCCCCAGGAAGCCAGGGGCCAACCGTGCCCCCTGGGCATCTCCAGAGTCGGCTGGGGCCCCGCGGGTCCCGGGG
>NW_009718176.1:2438-3553 GCF_000703405.1 Apaloderma vittatum
GAGGGATTGCTGGGGGTGGGACCCCTGAGTGGGGGGAGCAGGGCTGGCCACCTGCCCAGGTCAGCGCAGGAGCTGCCAAGGAGCTCCGTGGCTTGGCACCGCGGTGCCAGGGCTGCGCGTGGAAGTGAAGGGAAGGAAGCTGACAGCTCCGGCAGAGCCTGGGCAGCCCTGGGGGGCTGTGGAGCTTCCTAACACCCGAGAGAGCTGGGATCTGCCCTGTGCTGGGACCTGGTGTGCTCCTGTGGGGGATGTGAGGCATCTCCGTGCAAATCCCAGCCAGAGGCAGCAGTTCCGGGAGAGCTGAACACCCTGATCCTGTCTCTATCCAAGATGATGCTGCCCTCAACCTGCAAACGAGCCTCCCCTGCTGCTGCTAAAGCACCCTGAAGCCAGTGACTCCCTGTCCAGGCTGGGCAATGGCCTCGTTCCCCCTTGTCCCCCAGGAAAGCCATCAGTGCTGAGACCCGGGTGCAGGCAGGAGGAGCCCATCCCTTGGGGTAAGCCGAGGGTCCAAAGAGACACACAATGCCCTTCGCCCGGGCACTCCTCCCGGCTCTTCCCGGGAATGCAGCAAGGGGTTAAGCGTGCAGCTTCGCGTTGGGTTTGTTTCTCTTGCTCTTTAACCTGCTCTGTGCTCCTTGAGGCTGACCCCACCATGGAGAAGCCAGGCCTGGTGCAGAAGCACAAACAAGCCTCCCCTTTGAAGCCTGTTTAGCTTGGAAGCAGGAAGGCGGATTTCGGGAGGGAATACCAGCTTTTCCTGTTCACGGCCCCCCCCACCCCGGGCCCAGCCGTGCATTGTGTGGAAATGGCAGCATCAGGTCGGTAGCAAGAAGAGTCGCCGGCCAGCGAAGAGCAAAGCAGCTCCATGCAGCTTTAATTTGAATACCCAGACAGTGAGTGCCAGTCTCACCATGGAACAGAGCGATCACGCAGGCTCCCCGGGCAGTGATTCACAGCACTGGGGAGAGGCCTCAGACCCCGAGCTCTCTCCCCGAACCCCCAAGGAATGCATAGTTCCCACTTGAACTCAGGACTTGGCTCCAGGCTCGGAAACAATCTTCAGAAATGAAGCCATGGCTAAAACACACACACTGTGCGCGCAGAGGCTCCCT
>NW_009718177.1:0-363 GCF_000703405.1 Apaloderma vittatum
CCTTGGTCTAGAGCAGGCGTTGCTCCATAAAGGTGCAAGGAGGAAACGTGCCGCTTCTTCAATAAAGATCCAGGGACGGGAACTGTCCCTGAGGGACTCCTGGGGCCAGGTCTTGCCCCTCGCCCGACCGAGGCAGCGAGCTGACCCCCGCGCCGTACCTGGCCGCACACCGAGGGTACCGCTCTCCCTTCGCGCCCCTTCCCCTTCTCCCGGGAGCTTACAGGAAACGCTTCCACCTCTCCCTCCCCACAGGAGGGCAAAGCAGCACACCCGGTCCCCGAAAACACCCCGACCAACCCCAAGTTCCCGAGCTCCACCTCTGCGCTTCCCCGCGGCGGAGCCGAGCATCCCTGCGGGAGTGGC
>NW_009718177.1:458-2289 GCF_000703405.1 Apaloderma vittatum
GGGCGATGCCCGCAGCTACTTGACTGTAGCTGAAACGAGCGTCCCTCTCTCAGTTACTCCTTTCTCCAGGAAAATATCAAACTGGAGACCAGTTGAAGAAGGAAGGCGAGCTGCTTGCCGGGAAATACGATGGACCTGAACTGGCCTTCTCTTCACCTTTGCCTGGCTTCACAGGAAAGGACTCTTAAGCCACTCAGCAGTGCCGGCTGGCCGTTACCGCACCCATACTTCAGCTGCTCATTAAAGCTTCACTTCTTCTCTCCCCATATGGGGGAAGGCCCCACTGAAATAATTTCTAAAATAGCCTTTGTAGAACAGTCAAGCTCTGGCCCACGACGCTGAAATACTCATCCGAAGTGAACGCAGTCTCAGTTTTACTCCAGCGAGTTTCCTACTGGAAAGTAGGAGTAGTTCTTTTCCATAATTTGGGCCCTCTCTCTTGTCTATGTTTTAAATGCTAATTGCAAAAGGACCAAGGAATTCAACACTTCAAAGTTCGCACTCTGGTCTAAACCACCCGGTTTTTCAATATGCATAGGAATGCATGCATATATGGCTCCTTTCTCTTTCTTTCTTTTTTTTTTATTATGTAAGACTCCGTTTTAATACTTTCATTTGGAAACTAATTCTTTTTTCAAGTCGCTAGTGATAATATTTCAGGAGATTTAAAATAAATGACCTGTTTTAAATGCCTTTCACGCATACACATACAGAGGCAGACTGGACATCTGTTTGATAGCAGTCAAATTCTCTTTTAGGCCGTTTTGTGATATGAGAGATTTCTAGTTTCAAATTCCTCTATCTTCCATTCCCTCTACACAAACAACCCCCTATGATATTTCTTTCTCTCTTTAACTCTAGGACCTAACTTCTGAGCTGCTTAATACAGAAGGAACGCCGGTTCCCAATTTTACATCTTCAGAGAACAGGACTGCAGCTACTGAGGTATCAGTCAAATTGATTAAAGATCCTTTACTCGAAGGTACGTGCCCCTGAAATTACCTTGCTCTACGCCTCTTGGCGAGCTCCATGGAGAGGGAGGGAAGCGAGGTATTATTCTCTTTCCAGAATCCCTGGAGAAATGTGAATAGGTTTGGAGAGGGGCAATGTCCTTTTCTAGTGTCCTCCCTCCCTCCCTGTCTCCCCTCACCCTCCTCTCATGCCTGAGTGTATCTGTCTGTCTGAAACAGATCTGTCTGTCGAAAATGGGCCTGGAACTCCCTCCTGTGTTGGGATTAGGTCTTAGGGGACCTGGGGTGGAGTTACACTGCTTGCCTATTTTCATATTCATTAGAAATGGGAGGTTGCATAAGGAGCCCTGCTGAGCTTCAAGATATAAGAGCAACTTCGGGTTCCCCTTTTCAAGACAAGACAAATCAAAGGCTCGGAGGCAAAACAGCTCCCTGAGCTCTGAACTTCTCTCCCTCCCTCCTTCCTTCCCTCCCATCCACTCACCCACTCTCCCTCCCTCCCTTGCTCACAGTCCAGCCTCTGTCTAGAGAAGAGGCTCTCAAGCAGCCTTAGATGATTATGGATTTTCTGAGCGAGAAGTTTGCCCTGAAGAGCCAGCCGAGCAAGAACAGTGACTTTTACATGGGAGCAGGAGGCACTTTGGAGCACGTTATGGAAACTTTGGACAATGAGTCCTTTTATAGCAAAACGTCAGGCAGCAAATGCGTGCAGGCCTTCAACCCTCTGCAAAGGGCTGAGCATCATGTGAGACTGGAGAGGACATCACCCTGCCAGGACAACAACGGTGAGTCGCCGTCCCGGTGTTCTTGTCACTCCCTCGCTTTGCCCTCCCTGGACACGTATAGGAGAGGATAGGGCT
>NW_009718178.1:0-3003 GCF_000703405.1 Apaloderma vittatum
AAAAAAAAAAAAAAATTTAAAATGACCTGTGACATTTGGGATAGCGTGTTTCCTGACAGATGAAAAATGTCACCACTAACTCTCTGTACATCCATGACAGATGAGCTGGCAACTGCTCTAGGTCACAGCCAACCTTTGCTGAACTCGGGCTGGCCCCACAGAGATGAGCCCCCCCCATCCCTAAAGCCCTGACCCCAAAAAAACCTCCCCCCTCCCTTTCCCACCACAAGCCCATGGGCTTGCAGAGGGACAGTTTGCTCCCTGAAAAAAAGCAGCAACAGGTAAAAAAAGGCTTTGCAGTTTTGAGTAGAATCCAGTAAACGGTTTGAAATCAGAAAAGAAAAAAAAAAAGAGAAGAAAAAGAACCTCCTTCAAAGCTCACAAGAGTTTAATGTTTCCTTTTCTGAGATTTCCTAATTTTCCACTGGTTTATGAAGTTTTAAGACTCCAAATAGAAGCAATACCATTGGAATGATAAAAAAGCTCCTGTGTATTCTCAAACTATTCCTGAGCAAGGACTGAACTGGTCAGTTAGGAAAGCTTGTTTGTTCTTGCTCAGGACAGACCTAGAAAGAACGTCATTTAGAATTATTGTTTGGTTTGGCCCCGTTGCTGAAACCTGAGAACCTTTTTCAGTGTGATTTACAACTGTTTTATAAGTTTTTTGGATAACAAGAAGGAAAAGATAGGCAAAACTTTTCCTTCAGGAAAGCTGGCTGAAGCTAGCGCTTCAGGAGAGTAACCAAGGCAAAAGCAGTACAGAGAAAGAAAAGTCACAACAAATTGAATTTCTAAAAAGTTGCCAAAATAGGTTTTGGGGTTGTTTTAATGAAAGATGTCATGGCTACTTTTACAAATGTGTTCTTGAAAATGCTCTAAAGCCAGGTGTTCAATCACTAGAAACTACTTGTTTTTGAAGTATCATTTTCAAAATTCAGCCAAGATGGAGAAAGAAACCACTCAGCTCAGCCTTTTGGTACAAAACTCCATGTTTGGGACACTGAGCATCTTGCTCCTGGCACCTCTGGGAGCCAGAAGCAGCTTAGTGTTTCAGCTGATGGTCTTCATTGGATAAGAAATAATATTTTAAATTCTCAGCACCTGAAAAGTGCAATATTGAGGGGTTTTAATAAAAGGGATAAAAAAGCTCAGCCTTTCTCCTTTGCCTCAGTGAATTTTTGCTGGAAATCAATATAGAAAGTCCAACGAATGTGTTGAAATTTTTCTATGTATGTGAGTTCCTGTTTTTTAATTGGGGGAGATGGTTGAAAGGGAAGTTTAAAAAATAAACCTACTGTTTTCAGCTTGTGGGTGTCAAGCTTACAAAAATATTAACAGCGATGTCACAATCATAGCCAAATTTAGAGCAAACATAATTTTTCATATGAACTAACCACATCATTATGCAACTTCTAAAAAGTGACAGATGATAACTATTGAAAGTAAATTATAATGAGAGTTTAGATGGAAATGCTAGGAAAATGCAGAGGCAAGCATGCAAAACTTAAGCTTGCAAACTGTATGTGTTGACTAGAGACTATAAACTATATATTTTAGGTGAAATGAGAGTGAAATGTTCCCCAGAAGAGCTAAGCCCTACGAGTTAAATTAGCCATTCAAATGCTGAGTTCCTAAATAGATGTCGAATTTCATGTGTATGTGTATGCTCACATTATAGATAATTATAAAAAATTAACATTTAATTCCATTAAACATTTAATTTTATTAAATAATATAAAATAATATAAATATATCAGTGCGTGTAATATATGCATACACAGATATCTGTGGTTTTATTTTTTTATATATGTGTGTGTGTGTGTGAACATGCACACATACACACACACACACAGTCTCACACACACACACACACACACACACACACACACACACACATGTCTACACATGACCCACATCTTGTGCACATATAACTGATCATATTTTGACATAACAGATTTGCAAAACAGAGTGGCAAAAACCTAAAAAAATGAACCTAGCTGCAAGGACAAATATTGTGAGATCCCTGCAGAGGAAATCAAGCATCTTTACATTTCAGCCTACAATGTCCTGCAACAAAGAGATCGCTCCAATTGCCTGCAGCCATATTTTTAAAGATGAGAAACTAATTAGCAACATTATCAGCATATCTTCATCAAAAATTCTTTATCTTTTCCAGGTTGAAGAATGCCGTGCATGAGGAAAGTATTGACTTTCACAACATAATCAGAGGCCCTCAGTGGGCTCCTTGTATAATAATAGTAACAATGGAAACAACAATCATGATAAAAATAAGAATAGATAAGATAGTTTTCCCTTTTTCCACAGTGGTTGGTGACAGATCTCAGGTACCTGGTATCAGTTCCCCTTTAGTTAGAAACAGATCTTAATTTAACCCCATTCCAGTTTACTGAAAAATGCAATGCCTGCCTTGGGGTGGGGTATAGAGGAACGTGGAGGCAGAGAGGACCAGCTTTGGTGGCATCAAGAGGAGAGGTGAGAAGAGGTCACTGGAACAGACTACCCCCAGGGTGGCACCTTTGGGAGAACAAGCTGGTTGAAAACTGGGGATTGAGGCTACAACCATGTACACATTACAGATGCCCAGGAGCAACCAGAAAATTAAACCACTTCTGTAGATGCATCTTCACAGTAAAAATAAAAAAAAAAAACCATTTTTTGGTAGAAAAAAAGGTTTCTCTTCTCTTTTTGCTGTGGTAAAGATGGAGGAGGTTTCATGGTCTATCCGTCAACTGCTTTCGCTCTCTGCAAGAGTCATCAGGGACCTCTAAAATCCACAGACAGCAAAAGTTGTTCTGTGTAGATTTTCAGTCGACCAGATATTTTGAAAAGACATGTCAATGCTCAGGCCAGAGAAATGCAAGCACTGTTAACGCATGCACAACAGCAGCTGGTTCTGTGTAGTTCGTGTTTGCTGTTTGGTGTTGACAACTGCCAGGATTTTACCAAGAAACTCACAGTAAGTGGTGCTTTTGCTAATAGTCG
>NW_009718178.1:3017-8056 GCF_000703405.1 Apaloderma vittatum
TTGTCTGCGTGTGGTTTATGTGTCACTGAAAGCTTGAAAATGTCAGTCCTGTATGTACCTCTACCTAAAAAGAAGGCAAAACTAGATTTATTTATGTTTTAATCTTCATTTTTAAGCCATCGTTGCGATTTACAGGAAGGAAAAATTATGTTGGACCTGGTATCACTGAGTACCCAGCAACAGAGGATTCTAATATGGGGTTTAAGGTTTTACATGAGAAACCCACCTCTGAACTGTGCATACCATGAGCTGTTGAAGTCAATGTATTCAGTACTGAAGGGCCAAATTACCCCTGCTGGGATGTGGTCCAGGGCTGTGTAGATGGTTGAACCTGAGGCTCTAACAACTGGACTTGGAAAATGTCACAGAAGCCTGAAGAATAGTAAAAATATGGAAATAGCTCCCGAGGGAATGTGTGTCACTCACTGCTTCTGTCAAGGAAATTGCAGAAAAATTTCAACTGACAAACATACACACCCCAGGAGCAGCAATACCATAGATGACAAACCCATCACACCGGGGAACCCTGATTGCTGCATCCTTCAAACTGTGTCCTCACCACTGGGGGCAAAGCAATTCATAGGAGACAAACAACCTCAGCCTACACACAATGCCACGCTTCCTGCAGAAACACCCTTCCTCGAATCCCAAAATCCGGAAGAGCCCTCAGTCCCCCTAGGAGGGCGAATAACATGCTCTTGCCCTTCACCTCCAACCCAGTTGCCATCAGCAGACAGGAACCAAAGTCCCCTGAGAAGTTTTTCCAGCCAGAGAGGAGAAGGCAGCTGACATTTATTGAACATTCCTCTGGACTTCCGCGTGTTGTCACCTCTGAAATGAGTGAAATGAGTCCGGAGGGAGTGCATACGGCCGAAGGCAATTGCAGTTACTGTGGTGGCTTCACTGCTCACACAAAATCCCCTTCTCACTTTGGAAGCCACCAGTTAAACTGAGCCCTCAAACAGCTCCCTGCAGCCTGGCCAGGCACAGTACAAGAACTTAAGTTAAATCCACAGATTTCTTCGCCAAACCTTATGGCTTTTGACCTGTACTGCAGCCCAAAGCTGGCCAAAGGTTGAGTCTGGGCACATGGTTGCATGACAAGGTAGAGGGACTGTAGGGAGAGCAGGTCTACCAACATCACTGGAAATCTCCGTAGTGTCTATGTTGTACCCAAAACGTTTTCACTGTGGATTTAATTAAAGCACCCTCCAAGCCCCACACATTTGGAGTGCGTTATTTGAAAAACAAATGATGTGGTGGATCAATGTCAGAGCTCATCTCTGAGACACCAGATTTAAATAACATTGTAGGATTTTGGTGCCTGAGCTCCCAGCAGAGCCCACAAAGCAAGTCAGCTCTGTTGAAAGTTGAGCTTGGGGGATGAGGCTAGCAGATAAGATACCAGATCTAAGGCAAAGGACAATCTGTTTTCTATGTTCAGGGCACACTGGACTAGAATAAATGGGATGAAGTAAAGAGGGAGATTCAGTTTAGACATGAGGAGGAACTTTCCAGTGGTTGGGATAGTAGAGAACCAGAATAATTTTTTTCTGACAAGATAGACTCCACATTGTTAAAAGCAGATTTTAAACAGATTTAAAATAAGAAAAAAGCAGCTCTCAAGAGTGCTACTGGCATAGCTGGTACTCTTTCATTACTTCCACCTCTATGATTCTGCAAGTCAGTGTAAATACCTGTTAGAAATTGTACACGTTCTTTCAAAAGCTCATTTTTAAACATGATGCGGAGACAAAAAAATGGAAACTTGTTTAAGGGAAGACTGCATAACGAATACTGAAATGTTTATGGCCCTACAACTTTTCAGTTTTAGAATAATATAGTCTATGACAGGTGACTATTTACAGTGTCATGTTATTTACACGATTTTATATCTTCTAATAGTGACTTATTTGCAAGTTGCCTGGTTCTTTTTGAAGCTAGGAGCTACTAATACTTTTATCGAATATTGTGTATAAGAATGACATCTAAGTTTGGAAGAAACTTTCTGCACATCCCAAGAGAACAAAATTCTTCTCTGAGATTCAGCAAAATCATTGCAACTGCTTCTACATACCCTGTTTTAGCACATAGCTGGTATGAGTTACGGTGGCCTTGGGAATGTGGGATCTTTCAGCAACCTGCTCGTCTGCTCCAACACAGTTCTTCACCTCGATAAATCTCATTTCTCTTCTACATAGATACAGGCACACACATATACATAGAGATATTTAAAGTCAACCCCAGCAAGTGGAAACAAAGACTGCTATTTGAGATGAGCCTAACAGATTGGATTAAAAAAAATAAATGAAACCAGCAACAAACAGCCCTCAAGTTCCCGTGTGCCAAGTTTAATCCCCTCGTTAATTAAAAACGGCCAAATTATAACTCTTTTCAAAAATTAGGTTTACAGTGGAAATGCCAACTGAACAGACCCTTCCCCGTAACAGCCCTGCTGGCGCCTCCAGAAGACAAGCGCAGAACGGCAAAACATATTGGCACCTCCTGTATCTGCAATTGAAATATTCGCTCGGCGCCGTCTCTTCCTGTTAATTGCTGTGTGGAAAGCGGTCCCCGTACAACCTCTTTATCTATCTGCCTCAGAAGCACTGCCTACCGCCACGTGCACTCGAGGGGCACGCTTGGCTGGGCTGTCGGGCCGGAGTGCCAAGCTCGGCGAAGTCGCCGAGCCCGTTCTCTCCCCTCCCTGAAAGCGGCAGCTGGATTTGCCGCTTGGCTCCCGGGCCGGCCCCTTGGCTTGCACGGCTCTTGGCTGGCGTGCGGCTGTACAACAGCTTGCACACCTCGCTGGGTGGGATGCTCGCTGCAGCCAGGCTGGCTCAGCAGCCTCATCCTTGCTTTTCAAGAGCCTGAGCGCTCCCGAGGTTCTCACTGTAACTACTAGTTTTTCTCCTTTGAATGCCAGCAGTGCAACGGTAAAAAATATCGCCCTCTTTGAAAACCAGTTTGCTTCCCCATGCCTTGCATCCTCTCCTGTCTTTTTTCTCTGTTTTCTACTTAAGAGCTTTATGCAGTGGAGTTGCTCTTAATTGTGAGTTTCTTCAATACCGCATAGGATGCAACAGCACCCTGATATCAGCTATTAAACCCTGTCAGGCTAAGGGTAAATGCAGGCTGTAAAATGGCTTCTGCCTTTGCAGTTGGATTCCCTGTATGAATTTAGGACCAGGGGCCAGATCTCCACTGGAGCCGTGCCAGCCCACACCAGCTGTCAGCACAGCCACAGAAGATCAAGGATTTCTGTTCCACCCTGTCTCTTCATCCCAACTGTCAGCTCAGGCCCCACCACAGAATATTTATTAGTGGTGACAACAGGAAAGAATACAAATATCAACTCTTTTGTTGACTTTTGCAAAGCCAGTAGGTAAAAAAACTATAATTCATCCTCATAAAGTGATTAAACTTGTAGAAAAAAAAACTTGGGCCTTAAGAGCAGGTTTTCTTTTTGTTTAATGAAGGACTGGCAAAAGATGCTGCATGAAGCTTCACATCTCTCGAATTCATATAAAGAATTAGGAAAAAGAGCAATCAGTGAAAGCACTGAAGTATTGGCGTATCTATGGGTCTAACCATGATGGAGTTACAAACAGTGAAGCGCTAAGGGTTGCTCTGTACTGAGAGACAGTGTAAGTCTTTGCATTTACATACCAGCTGTCATGAAGGCTTAACCAAAGTGTTTCCAATTTCTTTTTATTGTATTTTATATTGTGTTTATGTGCTGGAAATCGAGGCACAGTGCCTGCAAGTCAGGGTGAAAGAAAGGACAAAGACAAATTAAATGAGGTGCCAGTGGAATTCAGGTGCTTAAATGCACAGAAAGCAATATTTAGAACTCTCTGCTTTCCTGCTGTCTAAGCTTAGAGATATCGAAGCAGCAACAGTAGAATTGCTCATCAATTGAAAATTCCTTTACTCCTTTCCTTTACAGTGTACCAAATCATTTGCAATCCTCACTGGTGGGACCTCAGTCCAAGACCCCAGCAAGTGTGACTCCCTCCGTGCCACAGCCAAGACTTGCCATGCTCTAGCACCTCCCCTTCCTGCCAAAACGGGGCCAATCCCAGGGCAAAATCACAGAATCATGGAATCATAGAATGGCCTAGGCTGGAAGGGACCTTAGAGATCATCTAGTCCAACCTCCCTGTCATGGGCAGGGACACCTCTCAACTACATCAGGCTACTCAAGGCTCCGTCCAACCTGGCCTTGAACACCTCCAGGGAGGGGGCAGCCACAACATCTCTGGGCAATTTATTCCAAAGTCTTGCCACCCTCATACTGAAGAATTTCTTCCTAAGGTCCAATCTGAATCCATTCTCCTTCAACTTAAACCCACTTCCCCTTGTCTTATCGCTGGACACTCTTGTAACAAGTCCTTCCCCAGCCGTCCTGTAGATCAAAGAAGATGAACAGTTCCCTGTGTCCCTGGCTGTGGATAGTGTCTGATTAGGAAAGCTTCCCAGAGACGCCACATTTGGGACAAAAAGGGAGTTGGTTGTTCTGCACTGTCTGCCCTTGGCACAGGAACCACCTAACTGACTCATGGCATCATCCTTCTCACACCCATAGGACAAGGAGTAGTGATTTCAAACTAAAAGAGGATAGATTTAGACTAGGTATAAGGAAGTGTGAATGATGAAACATTGGTTTCCAGGTTGCCCAGGGAGGTGGCACAAACTTCAACCCTAGAAACACTCAGGGTCAGGTTGGATGAGGCTCTGAGCAACCTGATCTAGTTGAAGATGTCCCTGCTCACTGCAGGGGTCTTGGACTAGATGGCTTTTAAAGGTTCATTCCACCCCAAAACGTTCTATAATTCTCTGATTCACCAGGAAGATGGTTGAGTTTGATTCTCGCTTGGAGTCCTTAAACCTCAAGCAGCAAATAAGGAGTGGGAGGCTCTTGGGTCCTTAGATGCCCATGAGTCAGCAATGTGCCTTCGTGGCCAAGAAGGCCAATGGAATCCTGACGTGTATTAGAAAGGATGTGACTAGTAGGTCGAGAGAGGTTCTCCTGCCCC
>NW_009718179.1:0-291 GCF_000703405.1 Apaloderma vittatum
GTTTTGGGGGTGTGTGAAGGGGATCTGTTGTTCGAGGCTGCTCTGCCTCCTGACACCCGTTTCCCCTTACAGGGAGCGTTTCCCTGGGCTCGCTCTCAGGATCTGTCTCTTTGGATTCGTATTCGGGTGTCTGCCAGTCCCCATTCCTTGATAACAGGTACCTGGGCAGCCGGAGGGTGGTGCTGGGCTTGGGCTCCTTGGGGGAATGAACCCTGGGGTGTTGTGGGACTCCCTCTTTCCTAACACCCTGCCACTTTGTGACGCTCTCTGCCTGACGCAGGGAGCGAAGCG
>NW_009718179.1:332-683 GCF_000703405.1 Apaloderma vittatum
CCCCGCCCCCCCCCCCCCCCTCGACACCCACGACGCCCACGACGGAGGGCGAGGGTGACGGGCTGTCCTACAACCAGCGGAGCCTGCAGCGCTGGGAGAAGGACGAGGAGCTGGGCGAGCTCTCCACCATCTCTCCCGTCCTCTACGCCAACATGAACTTCCCCAACCTCAAGCAGGATTATCCAGGTAGGGCCCTGGGGGTGCTGCAGCCGCCCCGTTTGCAATGAGGGTGGGGAGGGAGCTGTGTGCGGTGAAACACCCCAGGTTCTTTATCAGAGGGTGATCCCATCCGCTCCAGCGCAGGGCTGGGCTGTGAGATTGGAGCTCTCCTCGCAGCGGTGGTGGTGGGGG
>NW_009718180.1:0-264 GCF_000703405.1 Apaloderma vittatum
CCCCTCCCGCCCTGAAGCTTCATTACCGGGACGACAGCATCATCACAAACTCTGCGGGACGAGGGAGGAGCCGCTTTTGGCACCCACCACCCCGGCCTGCGGGGACGGGATGGGGGGTGCTGCAGGAAAAGTGGGGCCGGGGAGGGGTCATCCCTCACCATCGAAGTCCACGCGCCCGTCGCCGTTGAGGTCGACGTCCTGGAGGATCTCGTCCACCTCCTGCGCCTTCAGCTGCTCGCCGAGCAGCGCCGCGATGGCCGCCCG
>NW_009718180.1:1017-1396 GCF_000703405.1 Apaloderma vittatum
CCATGGTCACTCTTCCCTCATGGTCACCACCACCCAATGATCTTCTCATAGTCATCGTCCCCTCCATGCCCATAGTCCCCAGACCCCCGTGGTCATGGTCACTGCTTAGTTTTTCTATGATCACTGTCTCCTCCACGCTTGTGGTCACCCCCGTGGTCTTTGTCCCCACTGTGGTCTTCCCACGGTCACTGTCCCCTCCCTCTCAGTGGACACTCTCTTGGTCATCGTCCCCTCCGTGGCCGCGGTGGCCGTACCTCCCGGAAGGCGATCTTGAGCTCCCTCACGCCCACCATGTGAGCCGTCTCCTCCCGCAGCTTCGGCCCCATCATCTGCACAAAGTCCTCGAAGTCCACCCGGCCACCCACTGCGTGCAGGGGAG
>NW_009718181.1:0-1628 GCF_000703405.1 Apaloderma vittatum
CCGTGCCAGCTGCTTGTGTGTGTCGGGGCACGGCCAAGCCCTCAGGGACAGCTCGATGCTGGCCCTGGGGCCACGTCCTTCCTTTTTCTCCCACCATCTTGGCAGCAGGGACATCTCTTGCTGCTGCTCCCACTCACCAGCAGTGCCCATCAGCCTTCCTCCTCTTCCTCCTCTTCCCGCTCTAAACTGCAGCAGCATCTCTCCCGTGATCCATCTGGGCTCTGCTGCCTCTGGGTCAGGGCAAGTACTTGCCGGGTAAGGGCCAGCAGCCTCCAGGGCTGCCATGGGGAGAGGCTTACGCTTCAACTCCTGTGCCTGCCATGGGGAGAGGTTTAACCTTCAACTCCTCTGCCGCTTTCAGTCCAACGTGCCGTTTCCCGAGGGAGGTCTCGAGGCCGCCAGCTCCCACCTGGGCTGGCTCTCTGCAGAGCAGGGAGCCGTGGAAATGTTAGGTGAGTGCAGTTTTTCCATGCATGTGTATATAGGAGCGGAGTCAGCTGCCAAAGTAAATACAACCCTTCCCTTTCCAAAAATGTCCTCCAGGAGTTGTAAAGGATCCTGAAGCAAGAATTCTGTCTCAGATCCTTTATGCTTTCTCTCGGAGGAAGTGTACAAACCCGCTTCTTCTTAGCTCTAGCAAAGTCAACGTGCTGAGAGTGTTGGTATTTTTTTTTTTTATGATACACACCAAAGGCGCTGGGAGCCAGAGCCATGGCCATGTGTACCCCAGGCAGGGCTTACGCAGAAAAACAATCCCAGTAAAGAGCTTTATAGCCACCGAGGAATGTGGAACCTCCACCAGCCCGGCCGAAGCTTGCAAAGCTAATTGCTTTGGGATTTACTCTTTCGGGGGGTCAAGTCTCCACGGCTGCTGCCTCAGAGGGTCCCAGCTGCCCTTGCGGTTCATTAGGATGCTGAACAGGGAACCAGAGATGCTTTGAGGAGGCTGCAGCGGTTGTGGGGTAAGGAAGGAGCCATGCAGTTCCCAGCTCCAGCCCTGCCTTCTCCCGTTACAGCTGGGGACCCTCCCTGCCCTGGTGGGGTCCGCGCTTGCGACCGGCGGTGGCTGCGGTGTCCCTACGGCTGCAGCGGGTGCAGAGCCAGGAGTCATGCCCGAGACCGGAGGGACAGCCCCCTGCAAGCTGACCCCCCGGAACTAACCCCAGCCCGGGCTGAACCCCCAGGGCAGAAATGCCGGGGATGCTTCTGGGGGCCGGTGCATCCTCCTGTCTCCAAGGCAGCCGATGTCTGCTGCTGCTTGAACCACAACCTCACGACATGCCGGCAGCGCGGCCGCTTCCCCATCCCCCGCTGGCCGGGGGGTTTTTCTTGTTTTCTTTATGGATCTTTTCTTGCTCATTTAAGTGACTTTGGAAAATGGGATTTTGGCTCTTAAATCGTTCAGGGGCTTTTGAAAATTTGACTCTAAATACTTTCCGAAGTGCATTTGTATGAAGTAATTCTCTCCAACCTCCCACAGTGGTAGTCAGATTGCATTTAATCCATCACTGAATGTTCCCGAAGGCTGGGATCTGGCACCGCGCTCCACACGGAGCCGGCCTCGCCTCGCGCTGTGCCGACACCGCTGCTCACTGCCCCGGCACCTCTCACCTGCAAAGCTGGGGGAT
>NW_009718181.1:1726-2651 GCF_000703405.1 Apaloderma vittatum
ACGGCCACCGGCACAACAGCTCAGCGGAAGCGCTGCCGGCCCCCAGCCACCATCCCAGCCCCTGGCCCCCTCTCACCCCCGCACAAGATTTTCCTGCCGAGCACCAAGGGCTGTTTTTCAGAGCACAATTATCCATTTTGTGGAAACATGGAAATGATATTCCAATGCACGGGGCTGATTTGATTACATCCATGACCCACTGAAATTAAGTTAAGGCGTTTTTCAGCCCTAGATTGAATTATTTCTCCCCTCTCTTTTGTTCCTCCTGTGCGCAGCAGCACAATGGCAGGGACGGGGCTTTTGGGGAGAGCAAAGCCGGGACCCTACAAGAAGCCCGTGGGCACAGCAGCTCCCGTGTACCCAGGCACCGGTGCTGCCGCGGTGCCAGGTCCTTCCCCGGCTCGCTCACAGCCGCTGGCACAGCAAGCTCCATGCCAGTCTTCGAGGTGGCCGTGGGCCACCATGGAGCCCTGGCACGGCAGGCGGGTATGGAGCTGCCAGAGGTTAGAGGCAGCAGAGCCACTAAATCCCACACTAAGCCCGGCTTCCCTCTCCTGCTGGGAAGGCGCCTTCAGCAGCGCTCGGCACCGCCGGTGCCCAGCCCTGCCCCGTGCCACCAACCTGTGTCCCGGGACAAGCCGTGTCCAGGGTGTCAGTGCCATGGGCAGCCATGGGCACCCTCGCAGGCAGGCTTGTCCCCTGTGCCCCATGTGCACCATTTGGGATGACACCATGGGGACACCACCAGGCATGGAGTGTGTGTCCCCAGTGCTCCGGTGCAGATGGTGGAGAGGAGAAGACGGTGTGTGGCCGGGCTTGATAGAGTATCAGGGTGGCACAGCCAAGGTGGCTTGGCTGCACCCCAGGCTCCTTCCCAGTGAAGGGGCAGATGTGGGGGAGCACGGAGCTGGTGCAGGGGCAAAGA
>NW_009718182.1:0-11459 GCF_000703405.1 Apaloderma vittatum
CGTTCCTGTCGCTGCTTGGGGAATGTTTACAGAAAGCTTTGATGTCCCTCATGGGGATTTAGTTTCCGTGAGATTTACTTCAGCAGTTCGTGTGATGCTTTTTCTCTCTTTTTCAGTCGGCCACCATTCCGCTCTTCATGAATAACAAAGATGTTGCTGCGGAAGCCGTGAGTGCTTTTTCTTGGTCGAGTTGCTTCTCTTGCCTTGTCTCTGGGGATGAGGGAGGGCTGACTCTGTTTCTTTTCCCACAGGTAACAGGCAGCGGCAAAACCTTAGCGTTTGTGATTCCCATACTGGAAATTCTTCTCAGGCGTGAAGAAAAATTAAAGAAAATGCAGGTAAGATTAAGTTGTTTAGTTTTGAGTATGTTTTTATGATGCGCTCATAAGATTTGAGGACTTTGGGAAAAATATAAATAAGGAAATTTTCATATACATAAAGTGACTGTGTGCTCAGCTCCTTTGTATAACAGTAACAATTACCAGTGTAAAACTTGAAAATAAACATTGGATTGCTTGCTTTGCATTTGGATACAGCTTCTTATTTGACATGACCAACACAGATTTCTGAGCTGTCAGGAAAATGTCTTAAAATATCAAATACAATGGTGACCTGCAATCAAGTGCTTGAATGCTTTTTAGCCTCGATTGACTTTGAAAACATTTTAGTGTACAGAGAACTTGCACTGTTACTTACTATTAAAAATCAGTATTAGATACTGCTCTTTGGACAGAGGTATTTTTCATGTTGGTATAATACCTCGTTTGTAGATATTTTGTGTAGTTTTCTGTACTTTATGGTATTTGTATGGAAATGTTTCATTTAAAACTAGGATCATAAGTGTGGATCTTACATGCTTAGCTTGTAAGGGAGAATTTTGCCCAAGTCTTCCTTCTAGTTTGTTATTTTTCATCAATTCCTTTTGTTTTTCATGTGCAGGTTGGAGCTGTAATTATCACACCAACGAGAGAATTGGCTATTCAAATTGACGAGGTGCTGTCACATTTCACAAAACACTTCCCCACATTTAGGTGAGTGAACTTCAGGCTTGTCGTGACCGTGGTTCCTTCTTTGGACTTCTGTCATTCGTAAACTAGTAAAACTTAAAGGTGACCTAAACTTTTCTCTTTTATTGTTTTAGTCAGATTCTTTTAATTGGTGGGAGGAATCCCATGGAAGATGTTGAAAAATTTAAAGAGCAGGGGTGAGTTGATTGTTGGTCATTTTTATCGATGCCCCGTACCTGTGGTCTTCTCCCTGTCCTTAGGGTTTTCAGATTAGGGTTTTGGTCCTGCGAGTGCTAAAATTTGGTGGTAATGCATGAGTATGTTAGGGGCTGTGCTGAGGAAATTGTTGTGTTCTTTTTCCTTGAGAGAGATACACTAGGAAAGGCTTATTTGTGAAATCCCTACCATTTACGTGCTGTTTGGTTGGAGAACAGTTTGCGTTGTGGTGAGCTGAAAACTGCCTTCACTGAGTATTTCAGTGAATTCTTTTGAAAATGTTGTACTAGCAGTAGGCTCTATTAAGATTGAGACTGTGCTGATGAGTAATTCTCTGAAACTGTTTGGTGCTGACACCACTGATAAAGTCTTGAAGCAGTCATATTTGCCACTGGCTTTTGCACAGAGATACCAAATATTTCTTCTAGCTGGTAGTTACTGATGATATTGTAAACTTATATTGCCAGAAATGGTGTGCTTCCACCTGGGCTTTTTTAATCCCATAGACATAGCGTCTGAAAGGTGCTGAAATGCGAATACAGTTAGACGTGACAAACTGAAATTGTTTTATTGACGAGTGCGGTCAGCTGGAGTGCAGGTTTGTGGTGCGATAATGACGTTAGCAGCTCCCCCAAAGTCCCTTCCTTGCGTTGTAAAACCACCGCGTGTCTTGTTCGCAAACAGCGGGAACATCATTGTCGCGACACCGGGCCGCCTGGAGGATCTGTTCAGAAGAAAAGCAGATGGGCTGGATCTGGCGACCTGTGTGAAGTCTCTTGATGTGTTGGTGTTGGATGAAGCAGACAGACTTCTAGATATGGGCTTTGAGGCCAGGTATTTAAATAATAAATTCTGGTAATACTTCTGAAGTTTTAAATGATGTGAATGAGCGTGGCCTACAATCACCCTGAAGGTTAGACTTGTTCTGTTTCATTCTTTTTCTCTTTGCTCCCTAGAATACAGAAAGCAATTTCTAAGGGGGGAAAGAATCGGGGAAGACAGGATTCTTGATGAATACACAGTTTAAAATTTCTTTTTTTCTGGTGTATATTAGCACATGCTATACTAGTGTGTGATTAAGTATTGTTATATACACATCAGAACAGCTTAAAACACTTCAGCAAATATTTTTTTATGTCCTTCTTTTTCTAAAATTTAAAATAATTGGTTCAATAGAAGCTTGACACTTGATGGTAAAAACTATTTTGTTTGTAAACTCTTACTTCCAATGATTAAATATCCTTCTGAGAGAGATCTTGGGACAGTTCTTTTTTTTTCCTGATATGTCTTTCCTTGCAGTTTGAACACCATTCTGGACTTCTTGCCCAAGCAGAGGCGTACAGGTCTGTTCTCAGCAACTCAAACTCAAGAGGTGGAGAACCTGGTGAGAGCAGGTCTCCGTAATCCTGTCCGTATCTCGGTGAAAGAGAAGGGAGTGGCAGCGAGCAACACACAGAAAACTCCAACACGCCTGGAGAACTATTACATGGTGCGAACCTCTATGCTTTGGGATAGTTTCTTGTTCCCTCTCCTTTTTTCCTGGTTTTACCAGTAAGATTTGAAGTCTTGGCCAGTTAGGATCACATCAATAGAGGAACCTGAAGTCTCAAGGACGTAGGGATTTGACAGATTCTTCAAAGATTAGTAACAAAACTAAGGAGAAAGATCTGATTTAGCAGCCCTGTTGTTTCCTGCTCTATGAATTTTATTCAGCTGGCCAGGACGTGTTGTAACCCTGACCGAGCTGCAGTGCTGTGGCTCCTCGACCTGCTTATGATGAGTGGGTTTGGGAGGAGACCAGCAATTTCAGAAAAGTGGCTGAGGGAAATGCAGGAAACTCAGGTGGGAGAGGTACTGTGGCTGGGGATGAGAAGGCTGGGAGTTTAAGTATTTATTTTTGCTTAAAACATGATGCAAAAAAGAGTAATATTCCACACGGTACGAATGATCAGCGTTAACAGATTATGCCTGTAGGCATTTATCAGTGCACAATGAGTGGAGGAAACGGGCAGGTCATTAGTATCAAGTCCATTTTCTAATTTGTTTTTTTTTATTCTTTTGCCTTGTGTAGATCTGCAAAGCAGATGAAAAATTTAATCAGTTGGTGCATTTTCTTAAACAGCACAAACAGGAGAAACATCTAGTCTTTTTCAGGTAATTTCATTGAGGAAGTAGCCTGGTTGGTTATTACTTAAATGCCAGAACTTGCCTTGTGTTGACAAGGTCACAACTATTTTAAAAGTTATTAATTTTCATAGCTGTCTTGTAGAATATGATGCCTAAAAAGAGATTGATCATTCCTTCATATCAGGATTGTGTTGAACTTTGTTAAGCAGAACATGCTTTTAAAATGCATATAAAATTTAATATGTTATAGGTGATTATGTGTTAATTGTAAAAATGATGTGCCTATTTTAAATAAAAATAGGCAATAGCGTGTAGTTTTGAAAGGTCTCAGACCGCTCTGGCTTCACTGTTGAAACCAGATGAAAAATGCAGCAGAATTTTGCTTTCGTGTCTGTCTTTATCACAACAGCACGTGCGCCTGCGTGGAATACTATGGCAAGGCTTTGGAATCCTTAATTAAACAAGTGAAGATAATGAGCATCCACGGGAAAATGAAACACAAGCGCAACAAGATTTTTACCGAGTTTCGGAAGCTCCCAGGGTGAGAACCTAGGAATCGGCTAAGCCGAGCAAAAGCAAAAATAGTGAGGGCTGTGTAATTTTGGCTGCTGATGTTCTCCTGCTGGTTCAGCGCGCAGTGCCGTGCTGAGGGGAAGGATGCTGGAGCTGCTTAGAAAGCCGGAGGAGTGTGCGCAGTGTAAATCGGAAGCACGAACTCCTCAACGTGCTACTCCATCAAGTGGGAGAAAAATGAATGTATTTGTAATAACACAAACGATGCTTAGATACTCAAAGTGTGACGACAAACAAAGTGCAAATGTGACGAGCATGTCCAGCCTAATTTAGATAATCCCTGTGGTGGCACAGAAGGTGCAGGGACGTGGATTTAGGATGTCCTGCAGCCCGGGACCCTCTGAAGGTGGCGGTGCGTGCTGGCCAGAGGTACGCTCGAGGAACCTGTCCCTGCTGCTGCTGGAGGCGCTGGGGTTGTAACTGGGGATGCTGTAGGGTCATGTGCTGCAAGCACACGGGAGCCTGGCTGTACCAACGCATCCTCCATAGGGAACTGGTGGTGAAAATAACCTTCTCCTGTTTGGTAACCAGAGTGGGCCCACAGGATACTCTTTTATTAGTATTGGAACAAGGATGTGGCAGTGCGATGCTGTGATTTACCTGCAGTGTTCTTTGTCGCTCGCATTTGTTACTGCATGGGGAATGAGGTTTAGTGTTTTATATTACAAGAAATATAATTGTTATCAGACTGAAAGAACAGCTCTTTAAAATAACCTGCTAATATTGTCAGTCTCTTCAGTCTTTTATTAAAACGTTCATAGTGTTACGTTCAGCTGCGGTGGGTGTAATGATTTAAAAGTAGAACTTGTAATAGGAAATTGCTTTTTCTTAGTGATCTAATGTAAAGCACATTCCTTTTCATAATGTTATGTAGAATTTTAATCTGTGAAAGCTGCAGCTAGCATAAAATATTTTGTGTTTTTTCAAAAATCAAATGTTTTTGACACTATCTCCAGTGTAGATGCAGAATACACAGCTTGGGGGAGACTGGCTCTTCTCAGATGACAACTTAATGAAAATACGCTTTTTCTTCTTCCTAGTGGCATTTTAGCTTGCACTGATGTGATGGCCCGTGGCATAGACATCCCAGAAGTGCACTGGGTTCTGCAGTACGACCCACCCAGCAGTGCAAGGTACAGCTGCAGATCTTAAGAACCTTGACTTTACTCATGGTTGTGTTACTGTGCTCTTCACATATAAATTGGGAACGCGCAGCTGCAGAAAAGACATTCCGTTACTGCCTGGAACTTAGTCTGGAGTGACACACAAAATAGTGCATTGAGAAGGGAGGTTCGAACGCCACAAATTTTGTTGTAACTGCTGTGAATTGAAATGATGTCATGTTGTGTGTGAGTAAGGCAAATGTGCGGGCAGGGCCACTTCTGTTTGTGGGAAGTGACGCTGTGGTGTGAGGCTTAGTGTGAGAGCATCAAAGGACTCACGAGAGGCGAGACCCTCGGCTGAATAACAGAGATGAGAGCAGGAACAGGGCTCTTCAAGGAGTGGTACATTGAAAGTCGCACGAAACGCACTTTTCTGTGTATTTTAATGTCAGTTGTAATTCTCCCTGCAATTTGCTTCAGCTTTGCCCCCCAAACAGATATCCCTTGCTTTAGCACACACTAGAGCGGGACTGCTGTGTTGCACTTGATTAACGTCTGTTGCAAGGAAATAGCTCTCTGCTCGTGTCGTTTCAGTGCCTTTGTGCATCGGTGCGGTCGAACAGCACGGATCGGCAATGTGGGCAGCGCGCTTGTATTTTTGCTTCCCATGGAAGAATCTTACGTTAATTTTCTCTCAATCAACCAGAAGGTTAGTGGCCTCTTACTCTACCCTAAAGCCAGGAAAGGGCACGTGGACAGGCTCACTGATAGTAGTTTTGAAATCAGAATTTGTAGCACTTGGGCTTCTACCCCCAGCCCTGCCACCACCAGCTTACACGCTGCGCTCTCTGCCCTTTATTTTTAACTGTGATAATTTCCCATGCCTGCTCCTGCATGTGTGGGGTTAATTGTATAAGTTCTCTAGAGGCCTGCTAACGAGAACGTAGCTCGATGAAGCATGAGATGATGATGTTGCCCCTGTTGAGTTGCAGCATCTCCTCTGCTGGGCTGGGACACCTGAGTGCAGGACACTGAAGGGGGAAAGGGACTCAAAGCTGACTGACGTTTAACTGGGGAAGAAGAGTGCATTTGAGGTTTCACAGTGCGTTTTAAATCATTTGGCTGAACTTTTCCTTTGGTTTTATATCTCTTCACCGGTTTTCAGTGTCCCATGCAGGAAATGAAACCACAGACAAACGTGTTGGATCTTCTTCCCAAACTGAAGTCTATGGCCCTGGCTGACAGGGCAGTGTTTGAGAAAGGGATGAAAGCGTTTGTGTCTTACGTCCAGGCTTACGCCAAACACGAATGTAATCTGATCTTCCGAATAAAAGGTAATTCCCAGCAGGGGCTGGCACCTTTTTACTGCTCTTTTCAGAAGACAGTATTTGGCTTGGGGAAAAAAAACCAGTGGTGTTGTCCACAAGCTTCAACTACTGATTTCCGATTTACTTTATGCAGCGTTTTGCAGATTCTGACAAAACTCTTATTCTTTCAAACACCTTGTTTCTCTTTCATTTCAAGAGAAAACATTTGATTTGCAAGTTTGAATAAGCTGACTTAGGCATGTAAAAGTGATTTTTGTAACTTTCCTAGTATTAAGTACAGAATGCTTTTAAGCATAGGATTTATTTTTCTGTGACTTGCTTAACTCTTTATCCACCAGGAAACTAACTTCAAAATCTTTCTTTTACCAGATCTGGATTTTGCTAGCCTCGCCAAAGGTTTTGCATTATTAAAAATGCCAAAGATGCCTGAACTAAGAGGAAAATGTTTTCCTGACTTTACCCCAGTCACTGTTAATACAGACTCCATTTCCTTTAAGGATAAAAATAGAGAAAAACAGAGACAAAAGCAATTAGAACAACAAAGAAAAGAAAGAGAGGAAAACGGAGGGAAAAAGAAATTCATAAAGAACAAAGCCTGGTCAAAGCAGAAAGCCAAGAGGGAGAAGAAAAAGAAAATAACAGCTAAAAGGAAGCGTGAAGAGGTAAACTGTGCCCGTTCTATTAAACTGTGTGTGATTACCGTACCACAGGCACATACTTCAAAATGACAGAGTGCCGTGGGATTTTAGTTTGATGGAATTTACGGCTGTAAATTAACTTTTTAGGAGCTCCACAGGCAAAGCTTAAAAAATTGTAGGGAAGTTTTTTAAAGCCAAACACTGAAAAAAAAATTCTTAGCACTCCGACGCTAGTCAGCAATGCTGCCAGCAGCTGTAGCACAGATTTTTATTTCTCAGAGGTCCAGCAGTAATGCATCATGCTGGACAGCACTATTTTTTTATTTGGGGTTTTTTTCTTGCTTGGATACTCCTGGCAAAATATGAGTTCTAAACTTCTCTTGTGTTGAGCTGTATAGAATGAAAACCTGTGGTTGTTGTAGTTAATTTGTTGTTTTTCAACTGCCAACAGGGCTCTGATATTGAAGATGAGGATATGGAAGAGCTGCTGAATGACACGAGACTCTTGAAAAGACTAAAAAAGGGGAAAATTAGTGAAGAAGAGTTTGAGAAGAGACTAACAGGCAGCCAGAAGAGACTTAATGTAGAAACTGTTGCCGACTTAGAGTCTGAAGGCTGAGTTATTCTAAGACCACTCTTACATTAGAATACTGCCTATTTCAATAAAACTGTATTTTTGTAACAAAGTACTGATGCAGAGAGCTGAATAGATCTGATTTCTTCATAAAGAGACCTGGCATTCATAAAGACGTACAAACAAGCCTGCAGTTAAGAACAACGCTAAAAGCACCGCTCTTGTACGGAGCGGCAGGAGCTGCAGATTTCCATTATCAGCCTTGTACGCATTTTCATTTTGTGCTTTTTTGGGTACGTACCACAAATCAGTCAGTAACAGCAATCCTCAGAATGAGACCGAATACACTATTTGCGATATCGAAATACTCCACCCATCTTTAATTTATTTTAGGTCTTTAGAAGCTGTAGTAGCTTTGGGATTTTTTTTTCTTTAAATAGTGGTCCATCCACATGTCATATCTTGCTCTAAAAACTCAAGGCAGCTGATCATTACATTAATCCTTTTAATGTCACTTCCTAAACTGTGTCCATAAAACTTGTATCATCTTCCAAATTTTTACAACTGTGATGGTCTCTGAAGAAGACACGTCCTGTACACCGAGTCCTCTCTTACAGATAGAGTTTAATGAGTTCATCACTGACAGCTGACGGAGTTAACACACCGAGGTCTGTAAACAGTAGCGTAATGAGAGACGGTGACGTGTAGTCGATCCAGGGATGCTCCTCTGTTAGATTCTGACTTGTTTTCAGAGTGTCTGCTTTGTACTAGAAGGAAACAGAGACCATTAGTTAATACACAGCTGCAAGTTCAAACTTCTTTTTGGCAAGAGCAGTGCTATGGGCTTGAGCAGATGGTTGTGGTAAAACTGGAGGAAGTAAATTATTTTAAAATGAGGCATAGGCTGGTGCCACCTTGGTCTCAGCGGCTTTGTCTTGTGTATAAATTATAATTTGTAGTTCTGAAGTGTACTGATGTAACTTTCTCACCCTCAGCTGCTCCCATGTGCCACAGGAACTGCTTTAGGACCTAAATGTTAGTATTAAGGCAAACTGTGGCTGCTCGGTGTGTGACTGACATGGAGCAACTCCGTATCCTGTGAAGTAAGCTGTAGTAGAGATCCAGACAAAGGAAGATGTGCTTAGACAAAGACTTTCAGAGACATGTAAGTGTGCATCTTCGCGGGCTAAGAAGCAATTTGGATGTCTCTTACCTTAAATTTATCTGGGACGTCCTGCTGATTTAGAGGGAAGAGTCTTACAAACTTGAAACTTTCTGCTACCACGTAAAATGGCTTGTTCTGAGCTTTGGCGCACACGGCGATTTGATTCGTGCCAATCTGTGGAGACAAGAGAGAAAATAACATGCAGGCTCAGTGTTAGCATGACATAATACTGCCTGGTTTCCAACAATAAATAGATTTTACTGGATAATGTCCACATAGAAAAGATTTTTTGGAAAGCCCTGAATTTTTCAAATAAAACTTTAGAAGTCTATAGAGTTTACAGAACAATTACCTTGTTAATAATGCCTCCGCTTTCAACTACACCTTCAGCACCAACTAACACCAGGTCCACTTTCTCCATAATGTAGCTGTTAAATGGGAGGAAAAAAGTGCAAGTCTTACTGGGTAATGTGACAAATAACTCGCTGAACAGAAATTAATAACTCAAGTCCTTCACTTTTCTGAACTAGTTTCATCTACGTCTTAGGCAAGAATCAAACTTTGGATTCATCGTAGTTTGTTCTTTTCTCAGATTTGGGACTTATACTGAGCAGTGGTAATTAGCATATAGCTTAAAATACCCCAAATGATAACAGATACACAAATGAGGGGAAAGCAGCCTTTTTGTGTAGCACCTCACTTCTTTTTTACAGAAACCCTCTGGTTCTACCTTTAGGCTCAGCTCCTCTTTTCATTCTAAGACGTGAACATCAAACACTTGTTCTGTAGCAGTCATACTCTCCTAATTGTGCATCTAAAAGTGTAACAGGTTTAACTTGTCTGATGACTGTGACAAACCAAGGAATAACCTCTGCAGTCTGAACAAGGTTCTGTGAAAGCTGCTTGTGACGCTATCAAAATACGACTGTGATGAACAGTACTAAGCTTTAATGATCACACTTACCCAACCGCAGCATCCAAAATCACAGTCACAGGAATGTTCAGCTTTCTCAGGGCTTTTGCCATTTTTTGCCTATTAAAAAAAACAATTCTGAAGCTCAAAAGACTTTTCTTTAGAGACAATGTTACAAAAAATGCTGTCGGAAAGACTGCAACCCGTAACTGCCCGTGTAGCCTTGTCTGTAGTTTTGGTGTATGACGTACCCTCTAATAGAAAAAAGTTACTGTGTAGACACAGAAACAGATTCCAACACAGCCAACAGAAGTGAAGGCAGTTTGTTTTAGCAGTCAGGAATTACAGCTACAGAAAGATGAGTCAGTGAATCATTATTAAGATGACAGATTACCTAACCTGTCTCAGCTTTTCCATCAACAGTGTAAGAAACAAAAACTAAAGCACTAATGCTTTGCTACAAGTTATTTCAGTGAAGCTGGAAACATTTATGTACTTGACTGACCATCCTTGATCCTAGTGAAAGACTGGTTAGCAGCACATATTCCCCAGCAGGTAAGATTCATTACTTATTATTTATTACAAATACATAATCAGTCATCTCCCACAGGAAACATAGGTTGTCTGGCACTGCCTGAAAGTCTGTAAGCCTTTGAGGAAAACCTACAATATTTAGTATGGAAAATTACTTGCCAGTATTATTTACTTTCTTTAAAAAACTCGTCCGGAATAATGTGATACTATTCATGACTGCTACCATTTAGAATGCTGTAAACACACCTGGCAGCTTTTCTTAAGGTATGAGAGATTTCCTGCTGGCTGTAATGTCCTCTGTTAACTAAGATAAAACACAAGTCGGTGAGTACTTGCCCTGCTTGATCTGGCTGTGATTCAGTAACATAAACACTGAATCGCTTCTTTGACTCCACAGCTGCTTCTAGCACTCTGAGGACCACTCTTGAGTAGGCATGTGTCAATATTCGCTGTCAAAAAAAAAAAAATCAGACATTACTTTTTGCTGAGCTTTAGGAAACTTTTGTTAATGGTGGCATGGCTTTTACTTCACGCAACTGTTCAGCAAAACGTTAATTAACGACGTACATCACTTGTATTCTACAAACCATAGGACAGCAAACTGCTCTCTGAGCCGGACTTTATGTGGCTGGCCCTGATGCAGCCAGGGGCTGATGACACAGTATTTTAAATGGAAACTTGAAGCTGTGACTCTCAGCACCTCTCGGCAGACCACAAGTTAAGGCTTGATGGTGTGTAAATTGAAGTAGGGGGGAGGAGATGAGCCTTAGAAAAAAATAGTTGAAGGGTGGTGTTACGCTTGTGCGCTTGCAGAAGCCAATATCTGACAATGCAGTTGTGAATATTAATAAACTTTGTGCCCTTCTGTTTTCCCATTACTGCAAGCAACAGAGCAACACGACAAGAGTTTCGGCCTACTTACGGCACCATCCCTGATGAAAGGATGACACAGCCTGGCGATTTTGTTCCGAGAGAGAGACACCTTCCTGAGGAAGATCTCCCCGCGCTCGATCATGATTTCTTTGCACTTGGAGTAGTCCTGGAAAACACGGCGGGGTCTGCTGTGAGGCTGGCGGGTCTCTCCGCCGGCAGGCAGCGTGGCTGAGCGAGAGGGCAGCCGCCCTTACCGAGTACTCCAGGGAGGTGAGGCTGATGAAGCGCAGGAAGAGCTCCCCTCCGGAGGAGACGGCCACCGAGGAGTCCACCCGGGAGAGGGTGTCGATGGCGGCCAGCAAGCTGCTCCTCAGGCCCTGGATGGTCTCCCCTGCGGGGAGGCGCACG
>NW_009718183.1:0-226 GCF_000703405.1 Apaloderma vittatum
AGCCTGGAGAAGGGACAGTTGGGACGAGCAGATCCAGTCCAAACCAGTTTGTGATTCGAGGAGGATCGGAGCATCCCAGAGCGTGATCGGAGCATCCCAGAGCCTGATTGGAGCATCCCAACCCAGGGTCTGGATTGGGGAGGGGCCGTGGGATGGGGAGGGGAGTGAAAACACCTATTTTCACTAAAAAAAAAAATTAAAATACCCTAAATCTCCCACTTGGGGC
>NW_009718184.1:0-241 GCF_000703405.1 Apaloderma vittatum
GACCACGTTCGTGCCGGGACCAAGCTCCCGCGCCCCAGGGTGACTCACGGGTTCCATGTGCCACGTCACGCCCTGTGTCGAGACGCTTCGCTCGCTTGTCCAGTGTCCCCTTGTCCTGTGACTGGCCGTGGCCGTCCAGCCTCATCGGGCTTGTGTCATTCCTCACCGCTCGTGGTCACGCTCGGATCTCGACCTCCCACCGGCGCGGACGGGGCTGGGGCGGAGCCGGCGGCCCGCCTGC
>NW_009718184.1:278-897 GCF_000703405.1 Apaloderma vittatum
GACACGGCGGCGGTTGGGGGCTCCTGCTAAAGCAGCCAGGAACGCGGGTTAGAGGGTGCTTTGCGAAGGGTTTTTGTTTGTTTGCTTGTTTGCTCGTTTGTTTTCCTTTAAGCAGCAGCCAGATGTGCCAAATGTATCGTGTGAAGCAGAATTTGAGATTCAAAACTGAGTTTTTCAGGTGCTGTTCTGGAAACCCACAACTGCTTTGTATTTCTACAGATCTGAAAGAGAGAGAGAAGAAAAATAAGCCCTTTAGGCATTTAGCTCCTAGGGTAAAGCTACCTCTTTCTATATCAACTCATCAATTAATTCTGTTTCAGTCAAATGGTGTAACATCTCTGGTGCAAGCTTTCAGCAACTGCACATGCAACCCTCTGTTTCCTTGTAGGCTTTTTGTCTCTTCGCGGATTCTGAACTCATGCACAAGGCAAATTTCCTGCAACGGGCCAGGGTTTTGGCTGAGGCGAGCCGACAAAAAGCTGGGGATGGGCACTAGCGAGGCCGGGCGAGCTCTGCGCTCCTTGGCACCTTCCCTCGAGGGAGTTTGGGCCGTGAGGGAAGTTCCTTGTCCTGAGCAGGACCTGGGGGGGTGCTGAGCCCCACCGCCCCGGGCAGGGGG
>NW_009718185.1:0-1924 GCF_000703405.1 Apaloderma vittatum
AGCAACCTGGGGGATTGTGGAAAAAGCACGAAAGCGAATCCCGAGCGTGTTCTGTAATTGCATCGATCGGACCCCGGCACGGGTGGTGTCAGGGATTCACAGGAACCTCGGCCGTGTCGCTCTGCTGAGCGTGATGCTCTGGAGATGGGCAGGTTTAGTTTAATTTTTCATTTTTATTATTTTTTATGTCTAGGTGGAAATTTGCTGGGAGGAGGAAGGTCGGGTCCGGCGCTTTGGATTGCCGTGAGGGCTTCGCTCTGCGGCCAGCCTGGCGCCCGGCTTCCCCGCCCGCGGCAAAACCCCCCGCCCTTCGGCAGCCTAACCCGGGGTGGATTTCAGTTGATGTGCAAGCAGTTAACTTTTATTCCATATTTAAGTTCAGACCAAGCCCGACTCGGGCCGGGGGGTGGTGGTGGCGTTCCCCTGGGATCAGGGAAAAGGGCAGTTTCCACGTGGGTTTTTTTTGACACCCAGTATCGATGAAGTGCTGTCTCGACAGCAGCAAACCCAGGAATATTGATGCAGAGCCGAGGTTGGTCCTTCCTTCCTTCTCGTTTGTGGGGAGAAAGCTCAGCGGGGCTGTGAGGAAAACCCACGTCTGAGAAACTGGTGAGGAAACCCCCGTGCAAGGTGTGAAACGCAGCCCGTGGTGCCCGCTTGGCCTCGAGCCCTGAATCCACGGGTGGAATCTCTTACGTACCACTTTTATTTTTACTTTTTTTTCCCTCCCCCCAATATTTGTGGGTACTTGGGTGTGCCCGCAAGCCCAGGCTGCCGGAATAACGATATTCTGGCTTCTTTCCTCTGTCCTGGGAAGACACGGGAATTCCTGCCCGGTCCCCTCTGCAGTCCCGAAAACCTCCCGGTGGCTGGAGGAGTCGTAATTCGCACAAATCGGAGACGCTCCAAGGCGCCGCTTCCCGAAGAGCTTTTTATTTTGCCGTAGCCGAGATCTCCCGCGCCCTCCCTGAGAGAGCCGGCGCGGTTCCCGCTGACCGGAGAAGCCGGAGTGCGTAAACGTTTCACGCTGCGACTGAGTCCTGATTTCGCACCGCCCGGCTCCCCAAAGCCCGCGAGCGGCCTGGCTGAGGCAAACTGAGCGTGCGGAGCCAGATTTTTTTTACATTTTTGCTGCGCAAAACCTTCTGCGAGCGGGCAGGTGGGTGCTTCGCTTTCTTCCTTGCGTCTCCTTACGAAACAACGGCTCGAATGCGACTCCAGGCTTGACCTGGGGGACTTGAGGGGGAACTAGTGGACCCTGTTTCGACGTCCTTGAGGCGCCGGGTGCGAAGTGGTTTTTGTTTTGTGCATCCCAGGAAGCAGAGCAGGCATTTGTGCAGGCTCTGGATTCAATTCTTGCGCCTGTGCCGCACAGAAAGGACTAATGAGCGGCGTTACGGGAGGAGCAGGCTGGTATTTGGTCGGGTGGATTCTTCCTGGCGTCGTTAGCGTCTCTATTGAAGAGATGCTCTGCTGATTAGTCCGATAAATGGAAGTGATTTGGGATGAATGGTCTCCTGCCAGCTCGGTTTTCTGGAGGATGCCGTTAACGAACGGAGAAAGCAATTAAGGTCTCCGGGGTTTATCCTTGGAATCGTGCTGTGGCGACACGCTCTGACTGGTCGCGTGTGGTCTGAGCCCGGACGTCGGGCAGGAGCTTTTCCTTTCTCACGAGGCCGTCGATCGAAAAATCTGGAGGCCGCTGCTGCTCGCGCGGGCGCTGCCTTTTACAATTCTGTCCCTTCTTGCCACGAGAGACCCGAGCGCCCGCAGCCCTTTGAGTGAGCGATATCAAATGCGCGAGATTTTTTGCAGGAGGGTTTGGGGCCTCGGCGAAGCAGCTCAGAGACCGAGCAGGAGCGAGGAGCCGAAAACGTGCGGCACCGGGGAGCCCAGCTTCATCTTTCCTGGCACCTGGGGCCTC
>NW_009718185.1:1956-2867 GCF_000703405.1 Apaloderma vittatum
TGGCAACCCGAGAGCCATTTACAAGATTAAGGTGGGGAAAGTTGGCGATTCCTGAGTTGCGTGAGCTCAGGAAACTTGAGAAAATCTCGCTCCTGGGGCCGAGGCGGGTGAGGGAAAACCGTCCGTCTGTAGCCTTTAGCAAGAGGCTGACCTTTCCATCACGCTCACGGGTCTGTCACCGTGTGCGGAGGCATCTCGGTCGAAACGCTCCGTCAATGTCTGCGAACGACGGGAGTCAATGGTGTGTCTCCAGAGCGCGTTTCGAGGAGCTGTGGGGGAAGAACAACGTGAATCAGCAGCTCAGAATCGAGGCGGAGCTGAGCGCCCCAAAGAAACCCACCGGGGGGGCTTCGCCTCCCTCTGAGGTCTGAGCACGAGCAAACACCCTGCGAAAATAGCGGCGTGAAGCCGTAGCAAAGCACACCTGTGGGCAGCTGGGTCCTTCTGGTTTGGTTTTCGTCAGCAACCCTGAAATTTAGCCTGCTCGGCCCTCCAGCAGGAGAGTGGGTTTGCGCGCGCGAGGGTCTCTCCCCGGCAGATTGATGTGAGCTTTGCTTCCCGGCGGGGAGCGGCGGCGATGGCTGCCTCGCTGATGGGTCTCTTTTGGAACATAGAGGCATTACCTTGGAGATCATGGCTGGCAGGGAACACAAGCTGCTGGATCTTCAAACCCATTTATCAGTCTGCTTGCCATTTGTATCTCCAGGTGCAGGAAATTGCTAACCAGGCTGCGGGAAGGCTCTCGCGCTCCCGTTAACTCCTCGTTGCCGGGCTCAGTCGATGTGGGGACGGGGGAGCGGCGCGGCTCTGGGCTCCCGTTGGGGTTTGTGGGGTTTTTGGCTGGTTCTGACCCACGGTTGGGCGCTTGGTTGGGGCTGCCCAAGGGCTGGGGGGAGAATTGGGTTCCTGAG
>NW_009718185.1:2910-3595 GCF_000703405.1 Apaloderma vittatum
CGGCTGAGCAGGATCCAGGCTGGGGTACCGCGTGTTTCCCTCTCGGCAGCCAGCCGTGTGACAGAGTTAGCCGGCAAACGCTTGTAGGTTTTCAATTTTCTCCTTGGCAGAGTAACAACTCGGAGCTGACCTCTTGCTTCCCGTCTTTCTGAATGTCTCTGGGTGCCCGTTGTTCAGAAGAGAGCTTCCCTCTCCTTTGTCTTCACAGATCCGTCCGGGTTCATTTTTGATGTGCAGTCCAACACCGTGATGGCCCAAGGAGGAACCTTTGAAAACATGAAGGAGAAGGTAAATGTGTCTTCGGAGACTTTCCCTCGCCACGTGCCGTGGGAGAGCTGGCGGACGCCGTGGCTTCACCTCCTCTCCAAGATGAAATATGTCTGTCTGGGAGCTCACTGCAGCTCTGGCACAAGCAAAATCTTATTCAGGCTAAATCGTCCTGGCGCGTTACAGTTTTATCAGGAAGCCGCCCGCTGGGGTTTTTAGCTGCCGAAGGGTCGCTGCGGACTCCGTGTGGGATGCAGCCGACGGTTTTACAGCTGCCCCTTCTCTTCCCCCGCTCCAGATCAGCGCCGTCCGCGCCATCGTCCCCAACAGGAGCAACAACGAGATCGTCCTCGTGCTGCAGCATTTCGACAACTGCGTGGACAAAACCGTGCAAGCCTTCATGGAAGGTAACGGTGGG
>NW_009718185.1:3654-4015 GCF_000703405.1 Apaloderma vittatum
GACTGTGGGTAGGAGAGGGCACCGCGCGGCTTCTCGCTGCAGCCAGAGATAACTCGGGGCTGGTTCTGTCCCCAGGTTTTTGGTTGGTGTTTGCTCAACCAGGGGTCAAGGCAGAGGTAGATAAAGGAGGTTTGATTCCCAGTGACACGGACTGTGGGGTTTGTGTACAAACTGGGAGTGTCGTCAGCTTCCAGCACGGCCGTGAAACCCGGCTCACGAAGCTTCCCCTGGGCCCGGCCCGTGTGAGGCATCGGGTGGAATTTCTGACCTTGGGAATTCAGGGTCCCAAGCGCCTGAACCCTTTGTGTGCCAGAGCCGAAGAGAAGGTTGACTTTTTCACCTTCCCTGGGGAGAGCGGTCC
>NW_009718185.1:4060-4906 GCF_000703405.1 Apaloderma vittatum
CTGAGAGAACCGGAGCACCGGCACCGCCTCCATCGCTCACCTCTGCCTTCTCGTTACAGGCAACGCCAGCGAAGTGCTGAAAGAGTGGACGGTGACGGGCAAAAAAAAGGTAACGCTTTTAAAATACGCTTCACCGGGGCTTTTTATCTTTCTATTTTGAGGCCCCAGCGAGCAGCAGGCCTTCCTCACGCTTTAGACAGGAACAGAAAGCAAAGAGGGGGCGAGCGCGCGTGTTGACGTTAGCAGAGCCGGCGCGCGCCGAGATCAGCGCCAGGCTGGCGGGGGGGGGACGCCCCGACTTCAGTGCCAGCTGTAAATGTCACCCTCTCGCCGTGTTTGCCTTTCGTTTCGGTGTCAGACATGGCGTGTCGACCGCAGCCTCGTGCAAAAAAGGCTCCTAGACTTTCAGTCCTTTATTCCGCTGACCCTCTGCAGGACCCCCGAGCTGTGCGCGCGGCCCCGCGCTCAAGTAAATCTTTCTGGGGTCCATTTATTTCAGCAGAGCTCTGTGATTCACTGCTCACGTAGTCACACTGTTCCATTTTTCATCGGTAACCTTTGGAGCTGAACGGTTGTGTTGAATATTGAGCTCCGCGGACGTATATTTCCTTGTCGCGGAAGGTTCCTCGCTGGGAGCTCTGCGAAAGGGTTAAAAAAATAAAAAAGAACAAAAATTTGCAAAGTTTCAGGGCTTGATGTTATAATGTGTAAATCCACCAGGACAAGAATAAAATCATAATTATTCAAAGGGACTCCTCTGAATGCGTGAAGAGCCCCGGCACGGAATGGCAAAGGGGGGGGAGGAAAAGCAAAGCGACTGAAGAGCCCCGTGCTGGGAAATGAGGG
>NW_009718185.1:5017-5600 GCF_000703405.1 Apaloderma vittatum
GTTTGCGCCTCATTAATGCCACTAGATCTGTCCTCGTTGTTGAATAAATCCCTCCTACTGTTAATAGGATCAACAGCCGGGCTGGCTGAAAAAGCATTTAATTCAGCGACTTTCAGCCGGTAACCATAAGCTTAATTTTCCTTTCAGGAATTAAGCTTTACCTTTGTTGGTTTTCTTCTTTCTTTGTTTTTTTTTCCCCTCTCTCTTTGTGGCGTGGGTACCTCACCCTCAGAACAAGAAGAAGAAAACCAAACCGAAACCACAAGCCGAGTCGGGCCCCGGGAAATCAGCGCCCGCCGAAGAGGAGCAGTCGGCCAACTCGGAGAAGGGGGGAATCAACGGTTTCCATGTCAACGGCTGCGCCCACGACACCGAGTCCGTGGACTCGCTCAGCGAAGGTTTGGACGCGCTTTCCATCGACGCCCGCGAGCTGGAGGATTGCGAGTCGGCCGCGGTGGGCGCACCCCAGAGAACAGGTCAGTCCCTCCGGAGCGGCACAGGAGAGGGCTTAAAAAGCGGAGAAGCCTCCTCCTGCCCTCCCGTGCCCCTCCTGTGGTTTGGTCAGCTCGGAGCTCTGGTTTGG
>NW_009718186.1:0-1077 GCF_000703405.1 Apaloderma vittatum
GGGGGACTTTGAGCCTTGCTGGGGGCCTGGGGGGCGTTTGTGAGGGATTGACCCTGCCTGGGGGGCATTTGAGGGGGACTTATGCTCCTGCCGAGGGTCCAGGGGTCTCTGTGGCCTTCCTGTGAAGAAGGAATCTTTGTTGGGGGGTGTGTGGAGGGGCCTCTGGCTCTCACCGAGAGCTTGGGGCTGGAAATCACATCGTGGGGACAAGTGTCCCAGCCCCGCTTTGCTGGGCTCATCCCAAGCCCTTACCGATGGGTCAAAACAGCACCACGAGCTCCAGGCTGGGAGACGCGTTAGTTATTGCTCACGGGGCTTTTCCTTGTTTCTCCAGAGTCTTTCTCCAGAAGTAGCTGAAGCACAGAAGCCTCCATCATGGATTTCCAGCATCGTCCTGGAGGTAAAACCGGGAGCGGAGGCGTCGCCTCGGCCTCCGAAAGTAACCGAGACCGCAGGGAAAGGCTCCGGCAGCTCGCCTTGGAAACCATCGACATCAACAAGGTGAGCCGAGGCCTCTGCCCGCACGGGGAAGGGCAACCGTGGGGCTCTGGGGAGGAGTTTAGAGCTTTGCCCGAGAGAAACAGCGTAAAGGGCGAGAGATTTGGTGGGAGGGCTTGTGGGTTGGAACGAAATGTTTCTGGTAATGTGGGAGTTGGAGAGGAGCCGTTTGGGGAGAGCTGACCAGAGAGGAGCCAGCAGGTGTGTATTCAATATCACGCCGTTATCTTCAGGCTTCTCGAGCCCAGGTTGTATTTTGCTGTTCCTTGTCTGCAGTTGGGTCTGCTGTCACTAATTAATAAAGCTGCCCTGCTTTCTCTCCATTTTCATCGTCCTAAAGCAGTGTTGGGCTGTTTATTCAACCCCCCAAACTCAGTTCTTGCAGCACAGTGGAAGCTCAGCGGTATTTTGCTTAGTCACCATGTCTTTCCTGTGTAACTTTTTAATCGTTCTCTTCCTTAGGACCCTTATTTCATGAAAAACCACCTGGGCTCTTACGAATGCAAGCTTTGCCTCACACTGCACAACAACGAGGTGAGCTGCGGGCTCTGCCCGGATCTCAGCACCGGCTGGGTTAGG
>NW_009718186.1:1098-4647 GCF_000703405.1 Apaloderma vittatum
CGCAGGAACCGGGCGCGTGCCCGGTGCGCGACTGCGGAGGAGGTGACGGGTGGGTGGTGGCTCGTGTGCGCTCAGCCTGACACTTGGTGTCACTTCAGCAGTTGAGAGCAACTTGCGGTTTTTGAGTAAGATTCCTATCTGCTAAGCACTAAAATATCCTTGTCAACCCGTCTCTCCTCTGTGACGAGTATCTTTCGGTGTGAAAACACTCCTGTCTTCATTTAACTTTCTTCTACCTTGTTTTTTTTTTATTTCAGGGAAGTTACTTAGCACATACCCAGGGGAAGAAGCATCAGACCAATTTGTAAGTCGGTCTCTGCTGTGGATTTCTCCTCCGAAACCGGCAGCACTTCAGAGAGATGCTTGTGGGCACCTGTAAATCTGGAACGCAGCAGCGCACTGGGCTTGGATGCTCCTTCGCTGCGTTTGTTTTGTAGTGAACAGCCGGGCACCAGGCAGGGAGTACGGACTGGACTGACCCCTAGAAATGATGCTGGGGAGCTCCATGTTGAGCTTGAGTTCAAAGTCAAATACGGAATTTGTGAAGGAAGGCAGAGAAAGAGTTTTAAAAGCAGATGATCAGAGTCTAGTTAAAAGGACCTGGGTGTGTGAGTACGGACTGGGAGAAATTTGTGAGCTTTATTGTAAGGAATCCGGTTTGCTTTGGTCTAGATGACTGGTTTGTGGAGATTTTCCTTTTTTATTTCAAGAAGGAAGTTTCTCAAATCCCATCTGTGGAGGGGGGCACCAAGGTAATCGCGGGAGTGGATAAAATAAGTGAGGTGACCGCCTTTGGGCAGGGGAAGGCACGGGTACAACCGGCCTCTCGGGGTGCACGTGGGAGAGAAACAGCCGCTTTTCCTGGCGTGCTTTTTGTGCCGACGGGCCCAACGTTCCGCGATGAGGGATTCAAACCGCTCCGGGAGCGTCCTTTAGAAACCGAGGTGCCTGACCTTTTTAAATTTGCCACTTCTCATCTGAATGCAGGGCCCGACGAGCTGCCAAGGAAGCTAAGGAAGCCCCTGCCCAGCCCGCGCCGGAAAAGGTCAAAGTGGAAGTGAAGAAATTTGTGAAAATCGGACGACCGGGTTATAAAGGTGGGTCCGGGGAGGGGTCTGTCACTGCCTGAAGTGCAGCGCTGTGGGTGTGAATTATTAATTAGTCGTTTTAGCAGATCTGCCCATGAATAAGAGATGAGCTTATCTCCTGACATCCTTTATTGTTTCAGTTACCCAGGGTTCATCTCTAGATTGCTGGCAGCCGAGCGAAAACCATTTTAATAATAGATCCGTGCGCCTCAGCCTTTCGGCTCCTGTTAGTCACGCAGGAGATGATGACGTTGTTTCAGTCTCTCCTTCTCTTTTTATTCTGTTGCCTTTTGCTAACGCTCATAAATCACTCCTTGCACGTAGAGCTCAAGGTTTTTCTTCTGAACTGGTTGTTACTTTTGGTTTTCACTACCCAACTTGACTTCTTTATCTCCCGGCTTCATTGTGCCGGTGCCCCGCAGCAGCTGAATTTCAGGAGCGGTTCCGTGAAAAACAGTGTGGAGTTTTGTTTGATAAATGGGAGGAGAACCTGGCGATACATTGTTGTGAGCTTTGTGCTTTTCCTAGGACAGAAATACCCTTGGTGTAACCTTGCTCTCTGATGTTCTGAGCTTCCTTGTTTGCTTTACAGTGACCAAACAGAGAGATCCAGAAACAGGTCAGCAGAGCCTTCTCTTCCAGGTAAGGGCACTGTTGAAATTCTTGGTGTCTGGGTTATCCAAGGAAAAGTGCTGTGAAACAAACAGTTCTTTGCAGGATTCATGAAATAAATAATTGTCTTTTTTTAAAAAAAGGCCTTACCTTGCTAGTCTTCTGCTGATTTAGTCAGGTGAGTCCATGATCAGAGCTGTAAATCATAGGATCATAGAGTGTCAGGGGTTGGAAGGGACTCTAGAGATGATCCAGTGCCACCCCCTGCCAGAGCAGGGTCACCCAGGGCAGCCCCACAGGAACGTGTCCAGGCGGGTTGGAAAGTCTCCAGAGCAGGAGAGATGTTCAAGTCCCTTCATCATCCTCGAAGCTCTCCGTTGGACTCTACGAGTCCAACGGAGAGCTTCGAGGATGATGAAGGGAGTAGGTCCCTTCCCCTTGACCCCCACCCCTCAGATATTTCTGTACTTTCTGCACGTAGCCTTGAATTTTCTGTTCAGAACTGATCTTTTGCTACACTTTGTAGTCAAGGGGTTTGTTTCATACAAAGGGGGATTGAGAAGGGGCCGTTTTCTTTAACGCTGCTGCGATACCCCGACAGATCGATTACCCGGAGATCGCGGAGAGCATCATGCCTCGGCACCGGTTCATGTCAGCCTACGAGCAACGGATTGAGCCCCCCGACAGGCGCTGGCAGTACCTGCTGATGGCAGCCGAGCCCTACGAGACCATCGCCTTCAAGGTAAGATTTAGGATTCACCGAATGTTGGGAGAGTTCCCTTCCCGTGCTTTCCGAGCTGTTAATTCCCAGTGAATATTATAAACTTCTACCTTTCCGGGGGTTAATGGGTTGAAAAGGGGCGTCAGGAAGACGTGACTGGAAGTCATTAAACCCCAAGGAGAATTAGGAGGACTCTGGCATGAAAACTAGGCCGTGTGCTGAGCTCTGGGGAGCCGCTGAATTCTCTGTGTCTGGCCCAGAAAGGAGCCTTCTGGGCTTTGCTCCTCAGCCTTCGTGCAGATGTTGAGGGAGGGTTTTTTGCCAGCGCACTTGTCCTTGACCGATAGGGAAGTAACTTAATTCTTTCCTGCCCCTGTCTCTAACTAATAACATCTGAGACGAGTGCATGTCACAAAGGCCTGGAATAACTGCTTATCTCGCAGGCTCTGGGGCTAAAAAGGGCCTTTGAGCTGATCTGGTGGTGCTAATAATAGCTCCTTGTTCTTTTTTTGGTGTTGTTGCTGCAGGTGCCAAGCAGAGAAATCGACAAAGCAGAGGGCAAGTTTTGGACCCACTGGAACAGGGAAACCAAACAGGTAGCTGCGACGCTGGCTCACCTTTCCTAAGGAGTAGAGAAGAAGCAGGAGGGCAAAGTGGTCTGGGGGGAAAAGAGTTGGCTAAAATCTTCATTCCTTCAGCAAAGGCTCCTCCTGAGAGAAAGATGTTACAGTGTGTGATCTTGGTGAGAGTTTAACGAGGGAGGTAGAATCCTCGGTGCAGGAACGCGCCCTCTCCGTGGCTCCTGACTGCCATGAGCCCGCGGCGCTGGCGCAGGGGACACACGTAGAGCAGGGGATAGTGACCCCGTCACAGGTAGCTGAGCACCAGGAATGGGTTTCAGAGGAGTTGCAGTACTGGGAGTACTGGTGCGATGGGCCGGGCGGCGATGGCAGCCGCGATCTGGGAAGGGAAGGGGTCGGGAGGGATCTGAGCTGTTCCTGGAGGCAGAGAGTGTGGTCGGAGCAGCTCCGTCGTGTGACAGCACAAAGTCATCCTGCAGGTTAACTGGTTTTTTTTTTCACTTTTCCTCCCCTCCCAAGTTCTTCCTTCAATTCCACTTCAAGATGG
>NW_009718187.1:0-260 GCF_000703405.1 Apaloderma vittatum
CCTGTGATATTGTAGCAATGGCCCTTGAAGTGCAGTGGGGAGGTGATTTAGGAGAATATTAAAGGCAATGTGGAGATTCGAAGGCGCCTCTCTCAGGGAGATCTGGAGAAATACGCAGCACAGATGGGCTGAGCAGATTAAACATTTCCGTCACATTGTTTTCAAATTGTGTTTGCGGTGCCTGAGGGTTGGTACTGCGGTCAGAGCGCGCCGGAGCCGCGCGAAGCCGGGAGCCGCGCGCTTTATGGAATAAATATTAA
>NW_009718187.1:684-972 GCF_000703405.1 Apaloderma vittatum
GGTTGGCTGGCTGGTTGGTTTGTTGGTTGGTTGGTTGGTTGGTTGGTTGACTGGTTGGTTGGTTGGTTGACTGGTTGGTTGGTTGGTTTTAACGGGTTAAATCCCGAACACCTTTGGTGAGGCTGGTCTCCCCACAGAAAGCCTTAGAACTCGTCTTGGGGACGAACTGCACCATCATCCTTACCAGAACTGACCCACATGACTCCCTGGGCCCAGGTGGTCATTTCTGCCTGGCCTTCCCCAGCTGGGACCATCACCTTCCTCTCCGTCCTAGTATGGCCCCTTACA